>NW_027461265.1:33349-74446 GCF_030463565.1 Pelecanus crispus
GGGGATGGGGGGACAGGGATGGGGGGACGGGGACGGGGGGACACGGGGACAGCGATGGGGGGACACAGGGATGACCAGGAGAGGGACAGGGGGACACAGGGACAGGGGGACACAGGGACAGGGATGGGGGGACACGGGGACAGGGATGGGGGGACACGGGACGGGGAGGGGGACGGGGATGGGGGGACGGGGACTGGTTGGGATGGGGACAGGGATGGGGGGACACAGGGACAGGGATGGGGGGACACGGGGGACGGGGGGACGGGGACGGGGGGACGGGGACTGGTTGGGATGGGGACAGGGATGGGGGGACACAGGGATGACCAGGATAGGGACATGGGGACAGGGACGGGGGGACATGGGGACAGGGATGGGGGGGACACGGGGATGACCAGGATAGGGACAGGGGGACACAGGGATGGGGGGACACAGGGACAGGGATGGGGGGACACGGGGACAGGGATGGGGGGACACGGGATGACCAGGATGGGGACAGGGACAGGGGGACATGGGGATGGGGGCTGGAGGGGGGATGGAGATGGGGGGACATGGGGATGGGGACCAGGGGGACATGGGGATGGCCAGGATGGGGACAGGGATGGAGGGACACAGGGACAGGGACGGGGGGACATGGGGACAGGGATGGGGGGACATGGGGATGGCCAGGATGGGGACAGGGATGGGGGGATGTGGGGACAGGGATGGGGGGACATGGGGATGACCAGGATGGGGACAGGGACGGGGGGACACAGGGACAGGGACAGGGACACATGGGACAGGGATGGGGGGACATGGGGATGGCCAGGATGGGGACAGGGACGGGGGGACACAGGGACAGGGACAGGGACACATGGGACAGGGATGGGGGACATGGGGATGGCCAGGATGGGGACAGGGATGGGGGGGACATGGGGATGGTCAGGATGGGGACAAGCCAGGATGAGTGGACACGGGGACGGGGATCAGTTGGGATGGGGACGGGGGGGGACACGGGGATGGGGACAGGTTGGGTTGGGGACAGGGATGGGGGGACACGGGGATGTGGGCTGGAGGGGGGACAGTGATCAGTTGGGATGGGGATGGGGAGACACGGGGATGGGGACTGACTGGGTTGGGGACAGGGATGGGGGGACACGGGGATGACCAGGATGGGGACAAGGATGGGGACAGGGGTGGGGACAAGCCAGGAGGAGTGGACACGGAGATGGGGACAGCCAGGATGGGGGATGGGGACCAGCTGGGTTGGGGACAGGGATGGGGGGACAATGGGACAGACACCAGTTGGGTTGAGGACAGGCACCAGTTGGGTTGGGGACAGGGATGGGGGGACACTGGGACAGAGACCAGTTGGGTTGGGGACAGGCACCAGCTGGGTTGGGGACATGGATGGGGGGACACTGGGACAGACACCAGCTGGGTTGGGGACAGGGACCAGTTGGGCTGGGGACAGGGATGGGGGGACACTGGGGTAGAGACCAGTTGGGTTGGGGACAGGGACCAGTTGGGTTGGGGACAGGGACCAGTTGGGCTGGGGGACAGGGATGGGGGGACACTGGGACAGGCACCAGTTGGGTTGGGGACAGGGACCAGTTGGGCTGGGGACAGGGATGGGGGGACACTGGGACAGGCACCAGTTGGGTTGGGGACAGGCACCAGCTGGGTTGGGGACAGGGACCAGTTGGGTTGGGGACAGGGATGGGGGGACACTGGGGTAGAGACCAGTTGGGTTGGGGACAGGCACCAGTTGGGTTGGGGACAGGGATGGGGGGACACTGGGGTAGAGACCAGTTGGGTTGGGGACAGGCACCAGCTGGGTTGGGGACAGGGACCAGTTGGGCTGGGGACAGGGATGGGGGGGACACTGGGGTAGAGACCAGTTGGGTTGGGGACAGGCACCAGTTGGGCTGGGGACAGGGATGGGGGGACACTGGGGTAGAGACCAGTTGGGTTGGGGACAGGCACCAGTTGGGCTGGGGACAGGGATGGGGGGACACTGGGGTAGAGACCAGTTGGGTTGGGGACAGGCACCAGTTGGGCTGGGGACAGGGATGGGGGGACACTGGGACAGACACCAGCTGGGTTGGGGACAGGGATGGGGGGACACTGGGACAGGCACCAGTTGGGTTGGGGCCAGGGACACACCGGGATGGGACCAGGAACCTCAGGACCAGTTGGGGACAGAATTGGGACCTTCTGGGATGGGCAGGGGCAAGCTTGGGGACAGGGTGTGGGGACAATGGGTGACACCCCCGTCCCCAGGAGGACTACTACGTGACCCCCGAGCGGCTGTGGGTCCCCCTGCGCTGGGTGGCCCCGGAGCTGCTGGCTGAGACCCGGGGGACACTCGCGGTGGCAGAGCAGAGCAAGGAGAGCAACGTCTGGTGAGTCGGGGACACCGGGTGACACCACGGACACTGGGTGACACCGGGGGGACAGCGGGGACAACCTCCAGCCCAGTGGTGCAGTGTGACGCTGGCACCCCGCCCCAGTGCTGGGGTGTCCTGGGGGGGTGGGGTGACAGGGTCCTGGTGTCACGGTGTTGGGGGGGTCACAGTGTGACAGTGGTGGTGGGGTGGACAGTGTTGGGAGGTCCCGGTGTCAGGGTGTTGGGGGGTGACGTTGTCCTGGGGTCAGGGTGTGATGGTGTCACAGTGTCCTGGTGTGACGGTGTTGGAGTATGACGGTGTCATGGTGTCACAGTGTTAGGATGTCATGGTGTGACGGTGTTGGGGTGTGATGGTGTCCTGGGGTCAGGGTGTGATGGTGTCACAGTGTCCTGGTGTGACAGTGTTGGAGTGTGACGGTGTCATGGTGTCACAGCGTTAGGATGTCCATGGTGTGACAGTGTCCTGTTTTCACAGTGTTGGGGGTGTGACAGTGTCCCTGGCGTCACAGTGTTGGGGTGTGACGGTGTTGGGAGGTCCCAGTGTCAGGGTGTTGGGCTGTGATGGTGTCATGGTGTCACAGTGTTAGGATGTCATGGTGTGACAGTGTTGGGGTGTGACAGTGTCCTGGGGTCAGGGTGTGATGATGTGACGGTGTCGGAGTGTGATGGTGTTCTGTTTTCATGGTGTTGGGGTGTGACAGTGTCATGGTGTCATGGTGTTGTGGTGTGATGGTGTTGGGAGGTCCTGGTGTCAGGGTGTTGGGGTGTGACAGTGTCACATGACAGCATCATGGTGTCACAGTGTTGGGGTGTGACGGTGTTGGGAGGTCCCGGTGTCAGGGTGTTGGGAGGTCAAGGGTGTTGGGGTGCAACAGTGTCCTGGTGTCACGGTGTTGGGGTGTGACGGTGTTGGGAGGTCCTGGTGTCAGGGTGTTAGGGCATGACAGTGTCAGGAGGTCCCAGTGTCAGGGTGGTGGGGTGTGATGATACCACGGTGTTAGGGTGTTGACAGCGTTGAGAGGTCCCGGTGTCAGGGTGTCGGGGGTGCCCACCTGTGACAGCGTTACACCATCCTGACATCACGGTTGTCCCATCATTCCCTGCAACAGCCACGTGTGCCCAGGTGGGACGGTGTTGCGATGCCGCAGTGCCGGATGGCACGGTGCCCAGTGTGACAGCGTCCCTGGCACAAGCGTTGTCGCGGTGGCACGGTAACCCAGTGTGACGGTCCCTTGTGTCATGGTGCTGTGCCAGGGCACCTGACGCAGCAGGTCCCAGGTGTCACGGTGTTGCGATACTGCCGTACCCAGCATGACAGTCGCTGGTGTGACGGTGCCAAGCCTCACGGTGTCACAGTGCCATGGTACCTGGTGTCACGGGGTTGCGATGCCGCCATACCCAGCATGACGGTCCCTGGCGTGATGGGGACAAGTGTCACGGTGTTGTGATCTTGTGGTACCTGATATGCCAGTGCCTGGTGTCACAGTGTTGTGAAGGCACAGTATTGGGTGTCACGGTGTTGCGATGCTGCCGTACCCAGCACGATGTGACACTGCGATGTCCAGCACAACGGTCACTGGTATGACGCCAAGTGTCACGGTGTTGTGAAGCCGCCGTACCTGGTGTCATGGTGTTGCGATGCCGCCGTACCCAGCACGGCGGTTCCCTGTGTGATGGTGACAAGTCTCATGGTGTTGCGATACAAGTCTCATGGTGTTGTGATGCCGTGGTATCGGGT
Organism: Pelecanus crispus; assembly: GCF_030463565.1. Lineage (NCBI taxonomy): Eukaryota > Metazoa > Chordata > Aves > Pelecaniformes > Pelecanidae > Pelecanus > Pelecanus crispus. The sequence continues at coordinate 37,474 of NW_027461265.1, forward strand.
GTCACGGTGTTGCGATGCTGCCGTACCCAGCATGACAGTCACTGGTGTGACGGTGCCAAGTCTCACGGTGTTGTGATGCCGTGGTACCTGGTGTCACGGTGTTGCAATGCTGCCATATCCAGCACAACAGTCGCTGGCGTGATGATGCCAAGTGTCACGGTGTTGTGACGCCACAGTATCTGGTGTCACGGTGTTGCGCCGCCACAGTATCTGGTGTCACGGTGTTGCGCCACCGTTGTACCCAGCGTGGCAATGCCCGGTGTGGCGGTGCCCGCGGTGACGCCGGCTGGTGTCCCCGTCAGGTCGCTGGGGGGTGACGCTTGTGGGAGCTGTTCGAGCTGGGGGTCCAGCCCTACCGGCATCTCTCGGACCAGGAGCTCCTCGGCCGCCTGATGCGGTCGGCGCCCGCTGGCCCTCGGCCGCCCCCGGCTCCGCCTGCCCACGCCGATGGGTGGTGAGTGGGGCGGGGACGTGGGGGGGACATGGGGGGGACACAGCGGGGGGACATGGGGACACCCAGTCACACCCAGGCGCTGGCTGTGTCTTCCCGTCTGTCCCTGTCTCCCCATGGTGGTGGGTGCCCATCCCTGGGGTGTCCCCATCCCTGTCCTGGGGTGTCCCCATCCCTGTCCTCGGGGTGTCCCCATCCCCAGGGTGTCCCCATCATGTCCCCAACCTTGGGGTGTCCCCATCCCTGTCCCCGGGGTGTCCCCATCCCTGGGGTGTCCCCATCCCTGTCCCCGGGGTGTCCCTGTCCCCGGGGTGTCCCCATCCCTGGGGTGTCCCCATCATGTCCCCAAACCCTGGGGTGTTCCCCATCCCTGTCCTTGGGGTGTCCCCATCCCTGGGGTGTCCCCATCATGTCCCCAAACCCTGGGGTGTCCCCATCCCTGTCCTTGGGGTGTCCCCATCCCTGGGGTGTCCCCATCATGTCCCCAACCCTGGGGTGTCCCCATCCCTGTCCCCGGGGTGTCCCCGTCCCTGGGGTGTCCCCATCCCTGGGGTGTCCCCATCATGTCCCCAAACCCTGGGGTGTCCCCATCCCTGTCCCCGGGGTGTCCCCGTCCCTGGGGTGTCCCCACCATGTCCCCAAACCCTGGGGTGTCCCCATCCCTGTCCTTGGGGTGTCCCCATCCCTGGGGTGTCCCCATCATGTCCCCAACCCTGGGGTGTCCCCGTCCTCAGGGCGTCCCCATCCCCGGGGCGTCCCCGTCCCCAGGGCGTCCCCCCCACCCCGATACCCACCGCGGGGGGGGGGGGGTTGGGGGGGGTGTCACCCGCAGGTTCGGGGTGCTGCAGTCCTGCTGGCGCCCACCCCCCCAACGCCCTTCCCTGGAAGAGCTGCACCGCCGCCTCAGCACCCTCCTACGGGGTCCCCCGGGGGGGGTCCCCAACCCCGGCACCCCCGCCACGCCCGCCTTCCGCCTTCCCCCTCCTCGACGCCTTCCCCGGCCCCGACCCCGAGGACGTCCTTACCGTCACCCAGAGCAGTCGGGGACGGCTGGCCTTCGAGTGTCTTTGGGAACGCGCCCGAGGAGGCCGCGCCGGGGGGTTACCCCCACCCCAAAATCGTCCCGGTACTTTGGGACCCCCGGGGTGCTGCCGGTTTTGGGTGCCCGCAGCCCCTCGGGGACAAGCGAATATTACATCCGCCTGGAAGAACACGAAAGCGGGGGGGACGCGACGGGGCCGGTGGCTCCTTCTGGTCCCCCGTTGTCCCCAACCCTCGGGGGGGGCTCAACCCTTTTCGGGGGGTGCAAGAGACGGCGCTGATGGGGGGGACCGGGGGAAGGGTGGGGGGACCGCAGCTCGGCGGGAAGCACGGCCGGCAGCGGGGGGAGCAGCCCCCGCCGCCCCCTGGCTTGTCCCCTCTGCCGGGGGGACGAAGAAGGGGACGATGGGGACGTCCCCCCGCCCCCCTGTACCTGCGCCCTGGCCCGCGCCGAGGTAGTGCGGGGGGTGGCGGGAACGGGGGGGCCCCCCTGCGCCCCCGCTGTGACAGCGCCGGGGACGATTCGTCCCTGCGGGCCGAGAGGGGCTCTTTGGTGGAATGTCCCGTGGCCACCGAGGTCACCGAAGCCACCGAGGTCACCGGTTACCCCGGATTTGGGGGCCGGAGGGGGGGGGGGCGGCAGCGGGCGAGATGAGGTGGCACCGTGGGGACAAGAGAGGTCGTCGATGACCAGAGAGGTGGCACCCGGGGCACAAGGGGACTCCCTTTGGAACTGGAAGTGGCCCCGTGGGGACAAGAGAGGCCACCGTTGACGCAAGGGACGTCCCCTTTGGCGTTGGAGATGGCCCCGTGGGGACAAGAGAGGCCACCGTTGACGCAAGGGACGTCCCCTTTGGAACTGGAGGTGGCTTCATGGGGACAAGAGCGGTCTTCGTTGACGCAAGAGAGGTCACCGTTGACACAAGGGACGTCCCCTTTGGCGTTGGAGACCCCATGGGGACAAGAGCGGTCTTTGTTGACGCAAGAGAGGCCCACCGTTGACACAAGGGACGTCCCCTTTGGCGTTGGAGATGACCCCATGGGGACAAGAAAGGTCTTCGTTGACACAAGAAAGGTCACCGTTGACAAGAGAGGTGGCACCTGGGGCGCAAGGGACGTCCCCTTTGGAACTGGAGGTGGCCCCATGGGGACAAGAGAGGCCACCTTTGATGCAAGAGAGGTCACCAGTGACGCAAGGGACGTCCCCTTTGGCATTGGAGACCCCATGGGGACAAGAACGGTCTTCGTTGACGCAAGAGAGGCCACTGTTGACAAGAGGGTGGCATCTGGGGTACAAGGGACATCCCCTTTGGAATTGCAGGTGGCCCCATGGGGACAAGAGCAGTCTTCATTGACACAAGAGAGGTCACCGGTGACACAAGGGACATCCCCTTTGGCATTGGAGACCCCATGGGGACAAGAGAGGTCTTCGTTGACTCAAGACAGGTCACCGTTGACAAGAGAGGTGGCACCTGGGGCGCAAGGGACGTCCCCTTTGGAACTGGAGGTGGGCTTCATGGGGACAAGAGAGGCCACCATTGACACAAGGGATGTCCCCTTTGGAACTGGAGGTGGCCTCATGGGGACAAGAGCGGTCTTTGTTGACAGAAGAGAGGTCACTGTTGACACAAGGGACGTCCCCTTTGGCATTGGAGACCCCATGGGGACAAGAGAGGTCTTCCTTGACTCAAGAAAGGCCACCATTGACAAGAGAGGTGGCACCCGGGGTGCAAGGGACGTCCCCTTTAGAACTGGAGGTGGCCTCATGGGGACAACAGAGGTCTTTGTTGACTCAAGAGAGGCCACCGGTGACACAAGCGTCCCCTTTGGCACTGGAGACCCCATGGGAACAACAGAGGTCATCGTTGACGCAAGAGCGGTCATTGTTGATGCAAGAGAGGTCATCGTTGACGCAAGGGACGCCCCCTTTGGAACTGGAGGTGGCCCCATGGGGACAAGAGCAGTCTTTGTTGACACAAGAGAGGCCACCGTTGACAAGAGAGGTGGCACCCGGGGCGCAAGGGACGTCCCCTTTGGCATTGGAGACCCCATGGGGACAAGAGCAGTCTTCGATGACGCAAGAGAGGTCACCATTGACAAGAGAGGTGGCACCCGGGGCGCAAGGGACATCCCCTTTGGCATCAGAGGTGGCTTCGTGGGGACAAGAGAGGTCATCGCTGACGCAAGAGAGGCCACTGTTGACGCAAGGGACGTCCCCTTTGGCGCTGGAGATGGCCCCATGGGGACAAGAGCAGCCACCGCTGACCCCAGAGATGGCAGCGCTGACACGAGTGGCAGCGCCGTGGGGCCAAGAGATGCCACCGGTGACACAAAAGGTGGCACCCGGGGCGCAAGGGACGTCCCCTTCGGCACTCCAGATCCCATGGGGACAAGGAATGTCACCTTTGACACCCGAAATGGTGCCTGGGACACCAGGGACGTCCCCTTTGTCACCAGAGATGCCCCCATGGGGACAAGAAAGGCCACCGCTGACGGGAGAGGTGGCACCTTCGGCACTGGAGAGGTCCCCTTTGGCACCAGGGACGTCCCCGTGGGGACAAGAGATGTCACCTCTGAGAGGAGAGACGGTGCCCAGGACACAAGGGATGTCCCCGTTGGCGGCAGAAGTGGCCCCACGGGGTCAAGAGATGTCACCTTCAGCACGAGGGACATCCCCTTTGGCGGCAGAGATGTCCCCATGGGCACGGGAGACGGCACCTACACCAGAGACGTCACCCGGGGCACGAGGGACGTCCCCTTGGGCGTACGAAATGTCCCCTTTGGCACGAGAGACGGCGCCCAGGGGACACGGGACGTCTCCTGTGGCACCAGAGACGTCCCCATGGACGCGAGAGATGTCACCTACCCCACGAGAGGTGGCACCTGGGGCACAAGGGACGTCCCCTTTGGCACCGTGGACAGGAGAGCCGTCCCCTTTGTCACAAGAGATGTCACCTTCGTCACAAGGGACGTCCCCTGGGACAGCCGTGACGGTGCCAGGGACACGAGGGACATCTCCGTGGGCACCTTGGACAGATGTGACGGCACCCGGGGCACCGGGGACGTCCCCGTGGACACAAGGGACAGCACCCGGGATGTCCCCGAGGGAGGGTTTTCCCCCGGGGGGTCCTTGGGGACTCCCGCCAGAGTCCCCCTTCCCGGGCGTCGGCGTCCCCGTGGCCGTGGGTCCCAAGAAGGAGGTGGCTCCGGTGGCCGGGGTTCTCGGGGACCCCCTCGGGGACACCCCCGCGGTCACCCCTCAGCTGGCCGGGGCCACCCAGGGCGGCACCCTAAGAGGGGACGCGGGGAGGTGCCAAGAGACGTCCCCAAAGATGTCCCCAAAGGGGTCTCCAGAGCGGGGAGCAGAGGAGCCTCAAGGGATGTCCCCAAAAGGGCGTCAAGGGACGTCCCCAAAGGGGTCGCAACCGAGGTGCCAAGGGACATCCCCGAAGGGATCTCCAGAGATGTCCCCAAAGGAATCGCCGGGCAGGTGCCAAGGGACGTCCCCAGAGATGTCCCCAAAGGGGTCACCAGCAGGGTCCCCAGAGAGGTGCCAAGAGATGTCCCCAAAGGTGTCCCCAGAGAGGTGCCACGAGACGTCCCCAGGGACGTCCCCGCAGAGGGTCCCCGTGACCTCCTCGGGGCAGTGCCCAGAAGGGGACCCGAAAAAGTGTCCCAAGACGTCCCCAGAGAAATGTCCCAAGAGGTTCCCAAAAGGGTCACCGAGGAGGTGGCCAGAGATGTCCCCAAAGGCGTCCCTGGAGAAGGTCCCCAAGGGGTCCCCAAGGAGGTGCTCAAAGTCCCCAACAGGGTCCCCAAAGGGGTCCCCGGGCAAGGGTCCACCCAGGTACCCGAAGGCGTCCCCAAGGAGATGCCAAGAGATGTCCCCAAAGGGTTCCCCGAGGAGATGGTCCGAGATGTCCCCAAAGGCGTCCCCAAGGAGATGCCAAGAGACGTCCCCGAGGAAATGCCACGCGATGTCCTCAAAGGGGTCCCCAAGGAGATTCCAAGAGATGTCCCCGAAGGCGTCCCCAAAGAGATGTCCCGAAATGTCCCCGAAGGCGTCCCCAAAGAAATGCCAAGAGACGTCCCCGAAGAAACGCCAAGAGATGTCCCCAAGGAGACGCCAAGAGATGTCCCCAAAGGTGTCCCCAAAGAGATGCCAAGAGACGTCCCCGAGGAAATGCCAAGAGATGTCCCCAAAGGTGTCCCCAAGGAGATGCCAAGAGATGTCCCCAAAGGCGTCCCCAAGGAGACGCCGAGAGATGTCCCCAAGGAGACGCCAAGAGATGTCCCCACAGGGGACCCAGATGATGTCCCCAAGAGGGTCTCCAGCCAAAATCCCGGGGGAGCCATCCCCAAAGGGACCCCCCGAGGCGTCCCCGTCCCCAAGAGCGTCCCCGTCCTCGCCGGGCCAGCGCCCCGGGGACAGCGGCTACGAGACGGAGACGTCCCCGTCCCCCGCGGCAGGGGCCGGTGGCGGTGGCACCACCGCGGCGACGGTGATGCCGGGGACCCCCACGTCCCGCCGCCGCGGGCAGGGGGACAGGGACGGGGACGTCCCCGAGGTCACCGCCGAGGCGGGGTTCGTGGTGCAGGTGTGCCAGGAGCGGCTGCAGGTCACCCTACGCGAGGACGTCACCCGAAATCTGCTGGCACCCCGGGGACAGGACGGGCACCCCGAATCTCTGGGGCGGGGGGGGAGTCGGCGGAGGGCAGGCGGGGGGGGACAACGGCGGCGCCGACGTCACCGACGTCCCCGTCCCCGCGGCCACCCCGGTCCCCGCAGCCATCCCCAGCAGCGCCGACATCCGAGGTGGGTGAGGGATGGGGGGCAGGAGGGGGGTGGAGGGGAGAAGTGGGGTTTAGGGGGCAGAAAGGGGGTTTGGGGGGACAGAAAATGGGGGTCCCGCTGCAGTGCATCACGGGAAGGAGGGCCACCTTCCTGTCCCCTCTTTGACTCTTTTTGTCCCTTTTTCTCTGCCCCCCAACCCGCCCCATTGCCCCTCTCTGACCCCCAATCTTGCCCCACTGCCCTCTAACCTGCCCCATTGCCCCTCTATGACCCCTTAACTTGCCCCACTGCCTCCTAACCCGCCCCACTGCCCCTTGACCCCCTAACTTGCCCCACTGACCCCTAACCTGCCCCATTGCCCCTCTCTGACCCCTAACTTGCCCCACTGACCCCTAACCTGCCCCATTGCCCCTCTGACCCCCTAACTTGCCCCACTGACCCCTAACCCGCCCCACTGCCCCCTAACCTGCCCCACTGCCCCTCTCTGACCCCTAACTTGCCCCATTGCCCCTCTCTGACCCCCTAACTTGCCCCACTGACCCCTAACCCGCCCCATTGCCCCTCTCTGACCCCCTAACTTGCCCCATTGCCCCTCTATGACCCCATAACTTGCCCCACTGCCCCCTAACCTGCCCCACTGCCCCCCTCTACCCTCCCCCCCCCCCCAGCGAAGGCCTCCCGCCTCTCTCTCCCCCTGCCCCCCCTGGCCCTGCGGCCTTTCCCCCGCCGCGGCCCGCGGGCCCAGCGCTGGGAAACGGCGGAGGCGCGGGGGCCGGCGGCGGCGGAGGAAGAGGAGGAGGAAGAGGAGGAGGACGAGGAAGAGGAGGAGGAAGGCGAGGAGGCGGCGGCGGGAGGGGGCGGCCCCGCGGGGCCGGCGGTGCCGGTGGTGGTGACCCGCTGGGACGGGCGCGGCCTCCGGGGCCTCCTCAAATGGCCGCGGGCCGCGGCGGAAGCGGAAGCGGCGTTGGCGCGCAAGCGCAAGATGGTGTCCTTCTTCGATGACGTCACCGTCTACCTCTTCGACCAGGTGGGCGGGGACGGCGCGCATAGGCGGAGGCGCGGCGGGAGGCTCCGCCCACAGGAGGGCGGGAGGGAAGGGGAGTGGCTAAAAGGGGAGGAGGCGTGGCCGGCGCTGAGAGGCCCCGCCCACTCGCGGCAGGAGACGCCCACCAACGAGTTGAGCGGCCAGAGCGCCGCCGAGGAGGGGGAGGAAGCAGAGCCGGATGCTTTTGCGCCCCCTGACGGAATCGGTGGGTGATACCTCCCGCGGGGAGGACCCAGGGGAGGGGTCGTGGAGGGGGGGTCCCTGCCCCATAGCGGGGGGTCCTGGGCCCAAGGGGGGGGGGGGGCTCAGCCCCATATAGGGGGGTCCTGAGTGTTGAGGGGGGGGTCTCTGCCCCATAGCGGGGGTCCCTGACCCGTGTGTGGGGGGGGTCCTGGGCCCAAGGGGGGGGCTCAGCCCCATAGCGGGGGGTCCTGAGTGTTGAGGGGGGGGGGTCTCTGCCCCATAGCAGGGGTCCCTGACCCATGGGGGGGGTGTCCTGGGCCCAAGGGGGGGGCTCAGCCCCATATAGAGGGGTCCTGAGTGTTGAGGGGGCGTGTCTCTGCCCCATAGCGGGGGGTCCTGGGCCCAAGGGGGGGGCTCAGCCCCATATAGGGGGGTCCTGAGTGTTGAGGGGGGGTGTCTCTGCCCCATAGTGGGGGGTACCTGAACCATGGGGGGGACCCCTGACCCATGGGGGGGTGTCCTGGGCCCAAGAGGGGGGGCTCAGCCCCATATAGGGGGGTCCTGAACATTGAGGAGGGGGGGCTCTGCCCCATTAGTGGGGGGGTCCTGGGTCATGGGGAGGGTCTAGGGTCATGGGAGGGGGTCTCTGCCCCATATCAGGGGGTCTTTGGCCCGGGGGGGGGCCCTGACCCATAGAAGGGAGTCCTGGGTCATGGGGGGGGGGTCTCTGCCCCATAACCGGGGGATCCTGGGCACTGGGGGGGGGTCCTGACCCCCGGCACCCCACAGGAGGGGTCTTCGAGTGGGAGGAGGAGCAGGGTCCCCCCGGCCCCTCCCTGGGTGGGGACCCCCAACGTGGCACCCGCTTCACTGTCTCCCCCGCCCTGGAGCCCCCCCGGGGCCCCCCCGAGCCTGAGCGCCCCACGGCGCGTGAGTGGGGGGGGCAGATCTGGGGGGCTGGGGGGGCAAAGGGGCAAATGTGAGGGTCCCGGGGGGCGGATCTGGGGGCCTGGGAGGGCAAAGGGGCAAATTTGGGGGGTCTGGGGGGTCCCAGGGGGCAGATTTGGGGGCTGGGGGGGCAAAGGGCCAGATAAGGGGGGCTGGGGGGCAGATCTGGGGGGCTGGGGGGGCAAAGGGGCAAATTTGGGGGTCCTGGGGGGTCCCAGGGGGCAGATCTGGGGGCCTGGGTGGGCAAAGGGGCAGATCTGTGGGGCTGGGGGAGGGGCAAAGGGGCAAATTTGGGGGTCCTGGGGGGCAGATCTGGGGGGCTGGAGAGGCAAAGGGTCAGATAAGGGGGGCTGGGGGGCAGATCTGTGGGGCTGGGGGGGCAAAGGGGCAAATTTGGGGGTCCTGGGGGGTCCCAGGGGGCAGATCTGGGGGCCTGGGTGGGCAAAGGGGCAGATCTGTGGGGCTGGGGGGGGGGGCAAAGGGGCAAATTTGGGGGTCCTGGGGGGTCCCAGGGGGCAGATCTGGGGGCCTGGGTGGGCAAAGGGGCAGATCTGTGGGGCTGGGGGGGGGCAAAGGGGCAAATTTGGGGGTCCTGGGGGGCAGATCTGGGGGGCTGGAGAGGCAAAGGGTCAGATAAGGGGGGCTGGGGGGCAGATCTGTGGGGCTGGGGGGGCAAAGGGGCAAATTTGGGGGTCCTGGGGGGCAGATCTGGGGGGCTGGAGAGGCAAAGGGTCAGATAAGGGGGGCTGGGGGGCAGATCTGTGGGGCTGGGGGGGCAAAGGGGCAAATTTGGGGGTCCTGGGGGGTCCCAGGGGGCAGATTTGGGGGCCTGGGGGGGCAATGGGGCAAATCTGGGGGTCCCATGGGGCAGATCCCTGGGGCTGGGGGTTGTTATGGGGCAGAGAAAGGGGGGTGGGGGGGCAGAATTGGGGGTCTGGGGGGGGGGCTGGATTTAAGGGGTACCTGACCCCTCCCCCCCCCTCTTTTCCAGCCCCCATCGAGAACTGACCCCTCCCCCACCTCCAGCGCAGCCATTTTTTGGGGGGAGGGGGAGACCCCACCGCTGCCCCTCCCCCAACCGAGCCCCTCCCCCATGGGGGGGGAGGGGCCCAACCGGATTTTGGGGGCCCATCCCCCCCCCCGCTCCTTTTCTACAGTGACTTTGGGGGGGGGGGGGGGGAAGCGAAATGGGAGGGGGGGGAGGGGGCCCCTTCCCCATCACCCCGGTGCCAAAATGGGGGGGGGGGCACCCACCCCACCCCCACCAAGGGGGGGGCCCTGCCCCTCCCCCAGTGCCAAACTTGGGGGGGGTCCCGAGGACGAAACCCCTCCCCCCACCCGGGGTGGGGGAGGGGTGGATTTAAGGGGGGGGGAGGGTTATGGGGGGAGGGGGGGGGACATTAAAAAAAAAAAAAAATTCCAGGCCTGTTTTTTTACTGGGAACAGCGTGGTTTGGACTGGTTTGGACTGGGGGGGTGTGTTACTGGTCTATACTGGGAGCTGGGAACCCCAAACTGGTTTGTACTGGGGGTTACTGGTCTGTACCGGGAGCTGGGGACCCCCAAACTGGTCTATACTGGGAGCTGGGGACCCCCAACTGGTTTGTACTGGGGGTTACTGGTCTATACTGGGAGCTGGGGACCCCCAACTGGTTTGTACTGGGGGTTACTGGTCTGTACCAGGAGCTGGGGACCCCCAAACTGGTCTATACTGGGAGCTGGGAACCCCAAACTGGTTTGGAGTGGGGGTTGCTGGTCTATACTGGGAGCGGGGAACCCCAAACTGGTTTGTACTTCGGGTTACTGGTCTATACTGGGAGCTGGGGACCCCTAACTGGTTTGGAGTGGGGGTTACTGGTCTGTACTGGGAGCTGGGGACCCCCAAACTGGTCTATACTGGGAGCTGGGGACCCCCAACTGGTTTGGAGTGGGGGTTACTGGTCTATACTGGGAGCTGGGAACCCCAAACTGGTTTGGACTGGGGGGGGACTGGGGGTGCTGGGGGGAGGGGCAGCTGTGCCACCCCTCCCCCCCAATCCCTGAGCCGCTCTGATCCCCTCCCCCCCCCCCCAGTAAATCCCAGTAAAACCATTAAAGCGCCCGGGCCTGGCCCGGCGGCGAGTGTGCGCGGGGTCGTCGCACACGCGTGTGCGCAGGTAGGGGCGGGGGTCGGACACGCGTGTGCCGCGAGGGGATGGGCGGGGGGGGCTGCGAGGGGCCCGCGTTGCACACGCGTGTGCGGGGGGGGGAGAGGGGAGGGGGAGTCACGCGTGTGGAAGGGGAGAGAGTGCGGTGCACACGTGTGTGCAAAGGCCGGAGGTGATTGTGCTGTGCCTGAGCGTGTGAGAGGGGGCCCACATGTGTCAGACACGCGTGTGCGAGGGGTGGAGGTGGCCGTGCTGTGCCTGAGCGTGTGAGGGGTCCCACATGTGTCAGACACGCGTGTGCGAGGGGTGGAGGTGGCCGTGCTGTGCCTGAGCGTGTGAGGGGTCCCACATGTGTTGCACACGCGTGTGCGAGGGGTGGAGGTGGCCGTGCTGTGCCTGAGCGTGTGAGGGGTCCCACATGTGTCAGACACGCGTGTGCGAGGGGTGGAGGTGGCCGTGCTGTGCCTGAGCGTGTGAGAGGGGGCCCACATGTGTCAGACACGCGTGTGCGAGGGGTGGAGGTGGCCGTGCTGTGCCTGAGCGTGTGAGAGGGGCCCACATGTGTCAGACACGCGTGTGCGAGGGGTGGAGGTGGCCGTGCTGTGCCTGAGCGTGTGAGAGGGGGCCCACATGTGTCAGACACGCGTGTGCGAGGGGTGGAGGTGGCCGTGCTGTGCCTGAGCGTGTGAGGGGGTCCCACATGTGTCAGACACGCGTGTGCGAGGGGTGGAGGTGGCCGTGCTGTGCCTGAGCGTGTGAGGGGTCCCACATGTGTCAGACACGCGTGTGCGAGGGGTGGAGGTGGCCGTGCTGTGCCTGAGCGTGTGAGAGGGGGCCCACATGTGTCAGACACGCGTGTGCGAGGGGTGGAGGTGGCCGTGCTGTGCCTGAGCGTGTGAGAGGGGGCCCACATGTGTCAGACACGCATGTGCGAGGGGTGGAGGTGGCCGTGCTGTGCCTGAGCGTGTGAGGGGTCCCACATGTGTCGCACACGCGTGTGCGAGGGGTGGAGGTGGCCGTGCTGTGCCTGAGCGTGTGAGGGGTCCCACATGTGTTGCACACGCGTGTGCGAGGGGTGGAGGTGGCCGTGCTGTGCCTGAGCATGTGAGGGGGGTCCCACAAGTGTTGCACACGTGTGTGCGAGGGGCTATCGCTCATGGTCCACACACGTGTGCACGGGGGCTGTTCCCTGCATTGCGCACGCGTGTGCATGGGTCTATTGGCTCATAGCGCACACGCGTGTGTGTGCACGGGGCCGCTCCCTGCCTTGCACATGTGTGTGCATGGGGCCGCTCCCTGCAACGCACACGCGTGTGCGTGGGGATATCACTCATAGCACACACGCTGTGGGCACGGGGCTATTGCACACGTGCTCACGGGGCCGCTCCCTGCATTGCCACAAACGTGTGCGCAGGGCTATCGCTCATATGGCACACGTGTGTGCATGGGGGCTGCTCCCCGCATTGCACACGCGTGCGCACGGGGATATCGCTCATAGCGCACACGCGTGCGCACGGGGATATCGCTCATAGCGCACACGCGTGTGCACGGAGCGGGGGCCACTCCCCACGTCGCACACGTGCGTGCGAGGCGACCTCCCCCCCCGCCTGCGCACACGCGTGTAAGAGCAGACAGCCCGGATCCTCTCTTCCCTTGCAGCCGCCCGCCCGCCCGCCGCCTCCTCGCACACACGCGCCGCCGCCTCGCACACGCGTGTGCGCGCCCCGGCCATGCCGCCTCGCACGCTCGCCCTCCTCACCCTGGGGGTGCTGCTGGGGGGGGGGGGGGGGAGGAGCCCGCGCCCCCCTCCCCCGCTTCATCTGCACCCCCATCCCCCCCGAACTGGATCCGGCTTGCTCGGGCGAGCTCTTGCACGAGGCCTTGCACGAGGATTCGCACGAGGGGCTGGCGGGGGGCCCGGCGCACCATCCTGCGCCTGCGGCAGGCGCTGGGGCGGCAGCGCGAGGCGGCGCTGGAGCTGGCGGCCAAGCTGGGGCGATGCCAGGCCTCGCACGAGGAGGAGCCGGCGGCCTCGCACGAGGAGGCGGCGGCGGCCTCGCACGAGGAGGAGCCGGCGGCGGCGGCGCACGAGGAGGCGGCGTCGCACGAGGAGGGGTGGCGGGGGCCGGGGGCACAGCGGGCGCTGCAGGGCCTGCGGCAGAAGCTGCAGCAGCTGCAGGTGAGAGGGGAAAGGGGGGGGGTGGGGTCTCGCACGCGCGCGTGCGAAGGCGCGAAGGCGTGCGGCGGGCTCGGGCGGTGCTCCTTGTACACAAGCATCCTCGTGCGGCGTGCCCCGTGTCGCGCCGTCCTCGTGCGGCGCTCCCTGGGATGCACCATCCTCGTGCACGGCTCTTGCTGGGAGGCACCGGCCTCGTGCACCGCTCCCTGTGCACAAGAGTCCTCGTGCAGCGCTCCCCGTGTTGCACCGTCATCATGCAATGCTTGCTGGGATGCACGATCCTCGTGCATGGCGCTTCGTGCTGCAGCACGCTCGACCGGTCCTCCCTGTCTTGCACCATCCTCGTGCACGGCTCTTGCTGGGATGCACCATCCTCGTGCACCGCTCCCTGTGCATAAGTGTCCTCGTGCGGCGCTCCCCGTGTTGCACCGTCCTCGTGCAATGCTTGCTGGCATGCACTGTCCTCGTGCACTGCTCCCTGTGCACAAGTGTCCTCGTGCGGCGCTCCCCGTGTTGCGCCATCCTCGTGCATCGCTTACTGGGATGCACGATCCTCGTGCACGGCTCTTGCTGGGATGCACCGTCCTCGTGCACGACTCCTCGTGCTGCAGCACGTTCGTGCGTCGCTCCCTGTGTTGCACCGTTCTCGTGCACCGCTCCCTCATGCGACACCTCCCTGGGCACCCGCCCTGTGCACCACGGGCATGCATCGCGCCCTCGTGCGCACGCCTTCCTGGGCACAATCGTCCTCGTGCAGCGCTGCCTCGTGCAACCCCCCTTGTGTGCAACCCCCCCTCGTGTGCAACCCCCTCGTGTGCAACCCCCCTCGTGCAACCCCCTCGTGTGCAACCCCCCCGTGTGCAACCCCCTCGTGTGCAAATCCCTCGTGCGCACCTCCCCTCGTGCAACCGTCCTCGTGTGCAACCCCCCCTCGTGCAACTCCCCTCGTGTGCAACCCCCCTCGTGTGCAACCCCCCTTGTGTGCACCACCCCTCGTGCAACCCCCCCTCGTGTGCAACCCCCCTCGTGCAACCCCCCTTGTGTGCAAATCCCTCGTGTGCAACCGCCCTCGTGTGCAACCCCCCTCGTGTGCAACCCCCTCGTGTGCAAATCCCTCGTGTGCAACCCCCCTCGTGTGCAAATCCCTCGTGTGCAACCGCCCTCGTGTGCAACCCCCCTCGTGCAACCCCCCTCGTGTGCAAATCCCTCGTGTGCAACCCCCCTCGTGCAAATCCCTCGTGCAAATCCCTCGTGTGCAAACCCCTCGTGCAACTCCCCCCACCCCCCACCCCCTCTCTGGGGGGGGGCCCAGCCCGGCCGCCTGGCTCCTCCCCTCCCCCCCGCCCTCATTAACCCGGCGCTGATTAACCCGGGGGGGGGAGGGGGGGATTAACGGGGCCGCCCTTGGGCTAAATATAGCCCGGGGGGGGGGAGGGGGGCACTTAGGGGGCAGGGAGGGGGCTGGGGGGGGGTCTATGGGGCAGGTTGGGGGGCTGGGGGGGAGATTGGGGGGATCTATGGGGCAGTTTGGGGGGCTGGGGGGAGATTGGGGGGCAGGAGGGGGCAGGTTGGGGGGCTGGGGGGAGATTGGGGGGTCTGTGGGGCAGGTTGGGGGGCTGTGGGGGAGATTGGGGGGGTCTGTGGGGTAGGTTGGGGGGCTGGGGGGAGATTGGGGGGCAGGAGGGGGCAGGTTGGGGGGCTGGGGGGAGATTGGGGGGTCTATGGGGGAAGAGGGGGCTGTGGGGTAAGATTGGGGGCAGGGAGAGGCTGGGGGGCAGGTTGGGGGGCAGGTGGGGGGGGCAGGTGGGGGGGCAGGAAGGGGCTGGGGGGAGGTTGGGGGGCAGGAGGCAGCTGGGGGGCAAGTTGGGGGGCAGGAAGAGGCTGTGGGGCAGGTTGGGGGGCAGGAGAGGGCTGTGTAGCAGGTTGGGGGACAGCCTGGGGGGCCATGGGGCAGGTTGGGGGCAGGAAGGGGGGCCATGGGGCAGGTTGGGGGGCAGGATGGGGCTGTGGGGCAGGTTGGGGGGCAGGAGGGGGCTGTGTAGCAGGTTGGGGGACAGCCTGGGGGGCCATGGGGCAGGTTGGGGGACAGGAGGTGGCCATGGGGCAGGTTGGGGGGCAGGATGGGGCTGTGGGGCAGGTTGGGGGGCAGGAGGGGGCCGTGGGGCAGGTTGGGGGGCAGAAGGGGGCCGTGGGGCAGGCTGGGGGGCCGTGGGGCAGGTTGGGGGGCAGGCTGTGGGGCCGTGGGGCAGGTTGGGGGGCAGGAGGCGGCCGTGGGGCAGGTTGGGGGGCAGGCTGTGGGGCCGTGGGGCAGGTTGGGGGGCAGGAGGCGGCCGTGGGGCAGGTTGGGGGGCAGGCTGGGGGGCCGTGGGGTGACGCCCCCCCCAGCAGAGCCGCAACGTCTCGGGGCTGCGCGAGGCCCTGCAGAAGAAGATCCGGCTGCTGGAGCTGCAGCTGCATCCCCATGGCAACGGCAGCCGTCCCCATGGCAACCACCCCGGCTACCACGGCCAGCATCATGGCGACCACCACGGTGACCATGGCAACCAGCACGGTAACCATGGCAACCACCACGGCGACCACGGCGACCACCACGGTGACCACCATGGTGACCACGGCGACCACCATGACAACTTCCATGGCAACCACGGCAACCACCATGGTTACCATGGCGACCATGAGAAGCGCAGCAACCCCCCTGAGGATCTCCATGGCAACCACCACGATCACCATGGCAACCACCATGGTCACCATGGCGACTACAGCAACTACCATGATCACCACGGCAGCCACCACGGTCACCATGGCGACCACGGCAAGGCCGGTGACCATGGTAACCACCACGATCACCACAGCAACCACCACGGTCACCATGGCGACCACAGCAAGGCCGGCAACCATGGCAACCATCCTGAGGGTCTCCATGGCAACCACCACGGTCACCATGGCGACCATGAGAAGCACGGCAACCATCCTGAGGGTCTCCATGGCAACCACCATGGCAACCGTGGCAACCACCACAGTCACCATGGTGACCACGGCAAGGCCGGTGACCATGGCAACCACCACGGTCACCATGGCGACCACGAGAAGCACGGCAACCACCCTGAGGGTCTCCATGGCAACCACCACGGTCACCACGGCGACCACCATGATCACCATGGCAACCACCACGGTCACCATGGCAACCACGAGAAGCACGGCAACCATCCTGAGGGTCTCCATGGCAACCACCATGGCGACCATGGCAACCACCACGGTCACCATGGTGACCACGGCAAGGCCAGTGACCATGGCAACAACCACGATCACCATGGCAACCACCACGATCACCATGGCGACCACGAGAAGCACGGCAACCACCCTGAGGGTCTCCATGGCAACCACCACTATCACCATGGCGACCACGGCAACCACCACGGTCACCATGGCAACCACAGCAAGCCCAGCGACCGTAGCAACCACCACAGCGCTCTCCATAGCAACCACGATGGTAACCATAGCAACCTCCCCGGCAACCATTTGGAGCATCGCCATGGCGACCAGGGCAGCCATCTCCATGGCAACCGCTATGGAAACCACGGTAACCATGGCAACCAGCCCCCGGGCCACGGCAAACATCACCATGGCAACCACCCCGAGCATCACTGGGCCCCCGGCCGTCGCCATGGCGACGCTGACGCCCACGAGGATGGGGACCACGACGACCCCTGGGACCACGGGGACCCCCGGGACCCCCAGGACAAGGGTGAGGGGGCACGGGAGGGGTGGGGACCCCCGGGGTGGGGACCCCCCGAATTGGGGCCCCCGGGTTGGGGACCCCCAGGGTGGGCACCTCCAGGAATGGGACCCCCTGGGGACAGAGGGATGGGGACCCCCCAGGGATGGGGACCCCCAGGGATGGGACCCCCAGGAATGGGACCCCCAGGGTGGGCACCTCCAGGACTGGGACCCCCTGGGGACAGAGGGATTGGGGACCCCCAGGATTGGGACCCCCAGGGATGGGACCCCCAGGAATGGGACCCCCAGGGTGGGCACCTCCAGGACTGGGACCCCCTGGGGACAGAGGGATTGGGGACCCCCAGGATTGGGACCCCCAGGGATGGGACCCCCAGGAATGGGACCCCCAGGGTGGGCACCTCCAGGACGGGGACCCCCTGGGGACAGAGGGATTGGGGACCCCCAGGATTGGGACCCCCAGGGATGGGACCCCCAGGAATGGGACCCCCAGGGTGGGCACCTCCAGGACTGGGACCCCCTGGGGACCCCCAGGATTGGGGACCCCCAGGATTGGGACCCCCAGGAATGGGACCCCCAGGGATGGGACCCCCAGGGTGGGCACCTCCAGGACTGGGACCCCCTGGGGACAGAGGGATTGGGGACCCCCAGGATTGGGACCCCCAGGAATGGGACCCCCAGGGATGGGGACCCCTGGGGACAGAGGGGTGGGGATCCCCAGGGCTTGGACCCCCAGGGATGGGGACCCCCAGGATTGGGACCCCCAAGAATGGGAACCCCTGGGGACTCCTCTGGTGGGGACCCCCAGGATTGGGACCCTCAGGACTGGGACCCCCGGGGTGGGGACCCCCAGGGTGGGCACCTCCAGGACTGGGACCCCCTGGGGACAGAGGGGTGGGGACCCCCAGGGATGGGGACCCCCAGGATTGGGACCCCCAGGAATGGGACCCCCAGGGATGGCGACCCCTGGGGACAGAGGGGTGGGGACCCCTGGGGTTGGGACCCTCAGGAATGGGACCCCTGGGGACAGAGGGGTGGGGACCCCCAGGGATGGGGACCCCAGGATTGGGACCCCCAGGAATGGGACCCCCAGGAATGGGGACCCCTGGGGACAGAGGGATGGGGACCCCCAGGGCTGGGACCCCCAGGGCTGGGGACCCCCAGGGACAGAGGGATGGGGACCCCTGGGGTGGGGACCCCCAGGAATGGGCCCCCCTGAGGACAGAGGGACGGGGACCCCCAGGTCCATGACCACCCCACGTTGATTTTGTTTTTTCTTGGGGGGGGGGGTCCCCCCAGATTTGGGGGGCTCCCGGGGGGGTTTCCGCGTGGCTTTTCCCCTCCGCACCAACTACATGTTCGCCCGGGCGCGGGGGACGCTGCGGCGGGCGCTGGGGGCTTTCTCCGCCTGCCTGTGGCTACGGCCCGGGGGGGGCCCCGCCCTGGGCACCCCGTTTTCGTACGCCGCTCCCGGGCAACCCAACGAAGTGGTGCTGCTGGCCTGGGCCGGGCGCCCCATGGAGCTGCTGGTGGACGATCAGGTTGGGGGGCGGCTATGGGGGGGCTGGAGGGGATAGTGGGGGGCTATGGGGGGTATGGAGGGGCTGTGGGTGGATATTGGGGGGCTATGGGGTGCTATGGGGGGTATGGAGGGGCTATGGGTGGATACTGGGGGGATATTGGGTGGATATTGGGGTGCTATGGGTGGATATTGGGGGGCTATGGGGTGCTATGGGGGTATGGAGGGGCTATGGGTGGATACTGGGGGGATATTGGGTGGATATTGGGGTGCTATGGGGTGCTATGGGGGTATGGAGGGGCTGTGGGTGGATATTGGGGGTCTATGGGTGGATGTTGGGGGGCTATGGGTGGATATTGGGGTGCTATGGGGTGCTATGTGGGGTATGGAGGGGCTGTGGGTGGATGTTGGGGGGCTATGGGTGGATATTGGGGGGCTATGGGGTGCTATGGGGGTAAGGAGGGGCTGTGGGTGGATATTGGGGGTCTATGGGTGGATGTTGGGGGGCTATGGGTGGATATTGGGGTGCTCTGGGGTGCTATGGGGGGTATGGAGGGGCTATGGGTGGATATTGGGGGGCTGGGGGGATGTGGGGGGGCTGGAGGAGGGATGTGGGGGGGTTATGGGGGGCTATGGGTGGATATTGGGGGGGCTGTGGGGCAGATCTGTGGGGCTGGGGAGGGGATCTGGGGGGCAGGGGGCAGATCTGGGGGCTGGGGGGGGATCTGTGGGGCAGATGTGTGGGGCAGGGGGGCGCGGCTGCCCCCTGACCCCCGCCCCCCAGGCGGTGGGGCTGGCCCTGGCCCCATGGCCGGGCCGGTGGCAGCACGTCTGCGTCACCTGGGCGGCGCCGGGGGGCACCTGGAGAAGCTTCCAGAACGGGGTCCCCCGGGGGCAGGGGGAGGGGCTGGCCCCCGGCCACCCCCTGCGGCCCCACGGCGTCCTCGTCCTCGGCCAGGAGCAGGTGACCTGGGGGCACCCTGGGGTCACGGGGGCACCCTGGGGTCATGGGGACATCCTGGGGTCACCCTGGGGTCATAGGGATGCCCTGGGGTCACAGGGTCATGGGGGCACCCTGGGGTCACAGGGACACCCTGGGGTCATGGGGTCACAGGGACACTCTGGGGTCATGGGGACATCCTGGGGTCACAGGGATGCCCTGAGGTCACAGGGTCATGGGGACACCCTGGGGTCATGGGGGCACCCTGGGGTCACCCTGGGGTCTCAGGGATGCCCTGGGGTCACGGGGACACCCTGGGGTCATGGGGGCACCCTGGGATCATGGGGACACCCTGGGGTCATGGGGTCACTCCGGGGTCATGGGGACACCCTGGGGTCACAGGGCCATGGGGGCACCCTGGGATCATGGGGACACCCTGGGGTCATGGGGTCACTCTGGGGTCATGGGGACACCCACCCTGTCCCCATGCCACATCCCCGTGTCCCCATCCCACATGTGTGCCACATCCCCGTGTCCCTATGCCACGTGGCCGCCATGTCCATGTGTCCCCATCCCACGTGTGTGCCACGTCCCTGTGCCCCCATCCCACGTGTGTGCCATGTCCCCATGTCCCCTCACACGTGTGTGCCCCGTCCCTGTGTCCCCATCCCACGTGTGTGCCACATCCCCGCGCCACGTGTGTGCTCCGTCCCCGTGTCCCCATCCCACATTTGTGCCACATCCCTGTGCCCCCGCGCCACGTGTGTGCCCCGTCCCCATGCCCCATGCCACATGTGTGCCCCATCCCCGTGTCCCCGTGCCCCGCGTGTGCCCCGTCCCCGTGCCCCGCACCACGTGTGTGCCCCATCCCCGTGTCCCCGTGCCCCACGCCACGTGTGTGCCCCGTCCCCGTGCCCCTGCGCCACGTGTGTGCCCCGTCCCCGTGTCCCCGTGCCCCGCCCCCGTGTCCCCATGTCCCCACGCCACGTGTGTGCCCCGTCCCCGTGCCCCCGTGCCCCGTGTGTGCCCCGTCCCCGTGCCCCCGTGCCCCGCGCCACGTGTGTGCCCCGTCCCCGCGCCACGTGTGTGCCCCGTCCCCGTGCCCCCGTGCCCCGCGCCACATGTGTGCCCCGTCCCCGTGCCCCTGCGCCACGTGTGTGCCCCGTCCCCGTGTCCCCGTGCCCCGCGCCACGTGTGTGCCCCGTCCCCGTGCCCCGCGCCACGTGTGTGCCCCATCCCCGTGTCCCCGTGCCCCGCGCCACGCGTGTGCCCCGTCCCCGTGTCCCCGTGCCCCGCACCATGTGTGTGCCCCATCCCTGTGTCCCCGTGCCCCCGTGCCACGTGTGTGCCCCGTCCCCGTGCCCCCGTGCCCCGCGCCACGTGTGTGCCTCGTCCCCGTGCCCCCGTGCCCCGTGTGTGCCCCGTCCCCGTGTCCCCGTGCCCCGCGCCACGCGTGTGCCCCGTCCCCGTGTCCCCGTGCCCCGCACCATGTGTGTGCCCCATCCCTGTGTCCCTGTGCCCCCGCGCCACGCGTGTGCCCCATCCCCGTGTCCCCGTGCCCCGCACCATGTGTGTGCCCCATCCCTGTGTCCCCGTGTCCCCGTGCCACGTGTGTGCCCCGTCCCCGTGCCCCCGTGCCCCGCACCATGTGTGTGCCCCATCCCTGTGTCCCCGTGCCACGTGTGTGCCCCATCCCTGTGTCCCCGTGCCCCCGTGCCACGTGTGTGCCCCGTCCCCGTGCCCCGCGCCACGTATGTGCCCCGTCCCCGTGCCCCCGTGCCCCGCACCATGTGTGTGCCCCATCCCTGTGTCCCCGTGCCCCTGTGCCACGTGTGTGCCCCGTCCCTGTGTCCCCATGTCCCCGCGCCACGTGTGCGCCCCGTCCCCGTGCCCCGCGCCACGTATGTGCCCCGTCCCCGTGCCCCCGCGCCCCGCGCCACGTGTGTGCCCCGTCGCCGTGCCCCCGCAGGACGCGCTGGGCGGGCGCTTCGACGCCACGCAGGCCTTCGTGGGGGACATCGCCGACTTCCACCTGTGGAGCCGGGTGCTGGACGCGGGCGAGGTGGCGGCGCTGGCCGGGTGCGGCACCCACGCGCCCGGGGACCTCCTGGCCTGGGCCGAGGGCGGCCTCGAGCTGCACGGCGGGGTCACCACCCTGCCCTTTGACCCCTGCCCCTGACCCCCCACCCCCCAAAATCTGGGTGTCCCCCCCAAATCTGGGTTCCCCCCCCCCGCCCCAAACTCTTGGGACCCCCAAAAGCGAATCCCTGACCCCCACCCAGAGGCCTGGGGGCACTTTTGGGGGGGGGCCACCTTGCCCTTTGACCCCTGACCCTGACCCCCCACCCCCCAAATCTGGGTTCCCCCCCCCCCAAACTCTTGGGACCCCCAAAAGCGAATCCCTGACCCCCACCCAGAGGCCTCGGGGCACTTTTGGCGGGGGGCCACCCTGCCCTTTGACCCCTGCCCCTGACCCCCCCCAAAATCTGGGTTCCCCCCCCCCAAACACCTGGGACCCCCCCCCAATCTCTTGGGACCCCCCAAAAGCGAATCCCTGACCCCCACCCAGAGGCCTGGGGGCACTTTTGGGGGGGGCACCCTGCCCTTTGACCCCTGACCCACCCCCCCAAATCTGGGTTCCCCCCCCAAACTCTTGGGACCCCCAAAAGCAAATCCCTGACTCCCACCCAGAGACCTGGGGGCACTTTTGGGGGCCCCACCCTGCCCTTTGACCCCTGCCCCTGCCCCCCCCAAACGCCTGGCCCCCCCCCAAATTGAATCCCTGCCCCCCCCAAAGCCCTGGGACCCCCCGGGGGGGCAGCCCCATGTCCCCCCAAAATGTTCTCCCCCCCCCCCCCATGAAATAAAACCTTACCAGGAGCCGCCGCCCCCCTTTGCACCCCCAAATCCCACTCCCAAGCCCCCCCCGGGGGGGACCCAGGGGTCTGGGCCCCCCCCAAAAGAAACCGGCCCCCTCCATATTCACCAGTTTAATGGGGCGGGACCATAAATAAGGGGGGAGGGGGGCAGAGACCCCCCCCCACCCCCCCCATGCCAAACTGGGAGGGACTGGGGGGAACTGGGGGGGCAGGGGGGCACTGGGGGGGCTGCCCTGCATGGGCATGGGTCGCACACACGTGTGCAGGCCTCGCGCGCAGCTCGTGCACGCGTGGGACACACATCTAGGCTCGCACACGCCTCATGCATGCCTCTAGCCTCGCACACGCCTCTAGCCTCGCACATGTGTCATACAAGCCTTATACACACCTCTAGCCTCACACATGCCTCGCACGTGCCTCGCACGCCTCGCACATG
This sequence comes from Pelecanus crispus, assembly GCF_030463565.1. Taxonomy (NCBI): domain Eukaryota; kingdom Metazoa; phylum Chordata; class Aves; order Pelecaniformes; family Pelecanidae; genus Pelecanus; species Pelecanus crispus. The sequence goes on from NW_027461265.1 coordinate 59,771, forward strand.
CGTCATACACACCTCTAGCCTCACACGCCTCATACACGCTGCTACCCTCACACATGCCTCGCACACACGTCTAGCCTCACACATGCATCGCACATGCCTTGCACATGCTACTAGCCTCACACATGCCTCACACATGCCTCACACACACCTCTAGCCTCACACATGCCTCGCACACACCTCATGCCTCGCACGTGCCTTGCACATGCCTCACACATGCGTCATACACACCTCTAGCCTCACACATGCTTCTAGCTTCACACGCCTCCTACACGCCGCTACCCTCACACATGCCTCGCACACACGTCTAGCCTCACACATGCATCGCACATGCCTTGCACATGCTACTAGCCTCACACATGCCTTGCACACGCCTCACACACACCTCTAGCCTCACACATGCCTCGCACATGCCTTGTACACATCTCAAGCCTCACAAATGCCTTGTACATGCCTCAAGCCTCACACACGCCTCACGCCTCGTACATGCCTCTAGCCTCATACATGCCTCATACACGCCTCTTGCCTCGCACATGCCTCACACGCGTGCCCACACCTCACAGGCAGCTCACACGCAGCCTGCACACGCCTCAGACCTTGCACACGCCTCACACACACGTGTGCACACCTCGCACATGGCCCGCACCTACCTCAGAGCTCGCACATGCCTCGCACACACGTGTGCACACCTCGCACGTGGCCCGCGCCTACCTCAGAGCTCGCACATGCCTCGCACACACGTGTGCACACCTCGCACATGGCCCGCACCTACCTCAGAGCTCGCACATGCCTCGCACACACGTGTGCACACCTCGCACATGGCCCGCACCTACCTCAGAGCTCGCACATGCCTCGCACACACGTGTGCACACCTCGCACGTGGCCCGCGCCTACCTCAGAGCTCGCACACGCCAGCCGCCTGCTTCTGCCCTGCAGAAGCCCTGCTCACACACGTGTGCGCTGTGGGGGGGTGTCTGTGTGCATGTCCACGCACACGTATGAGGGGCTGTGTCGTGTCATGTCCCCCCACCCCCCCCCCCCCCGGGAGTTTTGGGGGATCCCAGGGGGGGCCCTGGGATTCCAGGGGGGTCTCCAAAGTGTCCTGGGGGTCCCCCATGGTCCTGGGGGGTCCCCACACGGTCCTGGGGGGGTCCCCTCAAGGTGCTGGGGGGGGTCCCCAAAATCCAGGGGGTTCCCCTCAGGGTTTGGGGGGGGTGGGGGTGTCTCCTCATGGTCCTGGATGGGTGGTGATCTTGGGGGGCCCTCACGGTCCTGGGGGGGGTGGGAGGGTCCCAGGGGGGTCCCTCATGTTTCTGGGGGGGTCAGGGGTGGTCCAGGAGGGTCCCTTGTGGGCTGGGGGGTCCCGGGGGGTCTCTCGTAGCCTTTTGGGGGTCCTGGGTGGTCCAGGAGGGTCCCTCGTGGTCTCAGGGGGGTTCCTCATAGTCCTCGGGGGGTCCTGGGTGGTCCAGGAGGGTCCCTCGTGGTCTCGGGGTGTCCCTTGTGGTCCTTGGGGGGACCCTCGCAGGCTGAGGGGGGTCCCATGGGGTCCCTCGTCGCCTTTGGGGGTCCTGGGTGGTCCAGGAGGGTCCCTCACAGTCTCGGGGGGCCCAGGGGGGGTCCCTCATGATCCTGCTGGTTCCGGTGGGGGTCCCTTCATGGTCCTTTGGGTGTCCTGGGTGGTCCAGGGGGGTCCCTCGCAGTCTCGGGGGGGTCCTGGGGGGGTCCCTTGTAGTCCCTGGGGAGTCCCAGGGGGTCCTGGGTGGTCCAGGAGGGTCCCGGGGGGGTCCCTCATGATCCTTTGGGGGTCCTGGGTGGTTCAGAAGGGTCCCTCGCAGGCTGGGGGCGGTCCTGGAGGGTCCCTCATAGTCCTTGGGTGATCTTGGGTGGTCCAGGAGGGTCCCTCGCAGTCTCGGGGGGTCCCTCGTGGTCCTTGGGGGGTCCTGGGGGGTCCCTCGCAGGCTGGGGGGGTCCCATAGGGTCCCTTGTAGCCTTTGGGGGATCCTGGGTGGTCCAGGAGGGTCCCTCGCTGTCTCAGGGGGGTCCTGGGGGTCCCTCGTAGCCTTTGGGGGGTCCTTCGCGGTCCTTGGGGTCCCAGGGGGGTCCCTCGTAGTCTTTTGGGGGGGTCCTGGGTGGTCCCTCACGGTCTTGGGGGGGGGGTCCCCGTGTGATCCAAGGAGGCTCCCTTGTGCTCCAGGGGTGTCCTGGGGGGGGGTCCCTCATGATCCGGGGGGGGTCCCACGCGGTCCAAAGGGATCCCTTATGGGCCGGGGGGGGGTCCCAGGGGGTCCCTCACGGTTCTGGGGGGTCCTGGGGGGGGGTCCCGGCCCCCCCTCAGGGCTGCTCCTGCTTCTTCTTCACTGGCGCTTTTTGCGGGCGGCCAACATCTCGTAGAAGGGGTCGACGCTCACCGCTGCCCTGGGGAGGGGGGGACAGGATGACGATGGGTGGTTTTGGGGTGCCACAGGGTATTCTGGGGGGGCCCCTTCCCCCTGGGACCCCCACTGTGTCCCCCCAAAACGCCTGGGTCCCCCCTGGGTGCTCCATAGGCGTCTCGCTGCATCCTTACCCCATAGCAAGCCCTGGGCGGGGGAGGTTTGAGGACCCCCAGGAGGATTTGGGGGTCCCAGGGGGGGTTAAGGACCCTCAGGAGGATTTGGGGGTCCCCAGGAGGATTTGGGGGTCCCCAGGAAGTCGATTTGCAATGACCCTGTGTCCCCCAAAACACCTGGGTCCCCCCGGGGTGCTCCATAGGCGTCTCACTGCATCCCTACCCCATAGCAAGCCCTAGGCAGGGGAGGTTTGAGGACCCCCAGGAGGATTTGGGGACCCAGGGGGGGTTGAGGACCCTCAGGAGGATTTGGGGGTCCCCAGGAGGATTTGGGGGTGCTCATGGGGTGGATTTGGAATGACCCTGGGTCCCCAAAAATGCCTGAGTGCCCCCTGGGGTGCTCCATAGGTGTCTCACTGCATCCCTACCCCATAAGAAGGGATGGGGGGGGGGTGGTGGTGTTTAAGGACCCCCAGGAGAATTTGAGGGGTGCCGGGGGGGTTTTTTGGGGTGCTCACTGGATGGATTTGATCCACTCGTCCTTCTGGTCGCGGGTGGGGGCGGAGATGCGGTAGACGACGTGGTTTCCCTCCACCACCCGCCCGTCTGCCTCCGTTTTGCAGGCCTTGATCAGCTGCCCCTTGTTGTTGGGGATGTAAAGCTCGAAGCAGTGCTGGGGGGGGGGGGATAAAAATGTCAGTTTTGGGGGGTTTTGGGGGGCTGGGGGGGGGGTTGGGGGGCTTGGGGGGGTGGGGGACATGGGGAGGGGTTGGGAAGTGCGGGAGGTTGGGGGGGATTGGGGGATGTTGGGGGGAATTGGGGACCCCGGGGGCAATGGATGCCTTTGTTGGGAGGGAGGCAGAGGGGAAAATGGGGGGCACGGGTGCCCCCCTAAATTTGGGGGGGAGGTCCTGGGGATGTGGGATATGTGGGGGGGACATATATGGGGGGCACAGAGGGAATGGGGGGGCCCCAGGAGACATGGGGGACCCCCTTGGTGAGGGGAGGTGGAGATGTGGGGCATGGTTGCCCCCCTAAATTTGGGGGGGGTCCTGGGGATGGAGGACATTTTGGGGGGACACAGAGGGGACATACAGGGGGCACAAAGGGAATGGGGGGGCCCCAGGAGACATGGGGGACCCCCTTGGTGAGGGGAGGGGGAGATGGGGGGCACAGATGACCCCCTAAATTTGGAGGGGGGGGTGTCCTGGGGCTGGGGGACATTTTGGGGGGATGGGGGGGGCTCACCGGCTTGCGGGGGTCCTCCACCTCACGGATGCTCAGGTTCTCCAGGGGGATGATGCCCCGCGGCTCCTTGTCCTGGGGGGGTGCAAAAAGGTCGGGGGGGGGTCCTGGGGGGGTCCAGGGGGGTCAAGGGGGTCCCAGTGGCTCAGGGGGGTCCCTGGGGGGGGGGGGCAAGGGGGCTTGGGGGGGGTCCCTGGGGCTCAGGGGGGTCCCTGGGGGGAGTCCATGGAGGTCAAGGGGTATCCCTGGGGGGGTCCAGGGAGGCTTGGGGTGGTCCCAGGGGCTCAGGGGGGGTCCCTGGGGGGGGTCCCAGGGTCCAGAGGGGGTCAAGGTGTATCCCTGGGGGGGCCCAGAGGGCTTGGGGGGGGGGGGTCCCAGGGGGAGTCCAGGGGGGTCAAGGGGTGTCCCTGGGGTGTCCAAGGGGGGATTGGGGGGGGTCCCTGGGCTCAGGGGGGGTCCCTGGGGGGGGTCCAAGGGTCCCCCTGGAGGGGTCCAAGGGGCTCGGGGGGGTTCCTTAGGGGGGGTCCTAGGGGCTCAGGGGGGGCTCTGGGGGGGTCCAAGGTGTCTTGGGGGGGGTGTGTGTGTCCCTGGGCTCAGGGGGGTCCCTGGGGGGGGTCAAAGGGGATTGGGGGGGGGGTCCCAGGGGCTCAGGGGCATCCCCGGGGGGGGTCCAGGGGTGTCCCTGGGAGGGTCCCAATGGCTCAGGGGTTTTCTGGGGGGATCCAGGGGGGCTTGGGAGGTCCCTGGGGGGGTCCAAGGGGGTCAAAGGGTCCCCCTGGGGGGGTCCAAGGGGGCTCGGGGGGGTCCCTGGGCTCAGGGGGGTCCCTGGGGGGCATCCAAGGGGGTCAAAGGGTCCCCCTGGGGGGTCCAAGGGGCTCAGGTGGGTCCCTGGGGGGTCCCAGAGGCTCAGGGAGAACCAGGGGGGTCGGGGGGTTCACCCTGGGGTACACAAAAGACCCCAGGTAATGGGGGGGGAGGCAGATTCAGGGGGTCCCACAGGATTTGGGGGGGGCTGGGGTGGGGCAGGGGGGCTCAGAATAGCGCAGCAGGGTTTGGGGGGGCTTCTGGGGGTGGGTTGTTTTTTTTTTTTTTGGGGGGGGGGGGGGGGGTCTTACCGTGGTGTATTCGAAGTAGTAGAGGCAGTTGTCGGTGAGGATGAACCAACGCCGCTTCCACGTCTTCACCCGCCCGCCTGAGGGAGGGGGGGGACAGGGGGGGCTCAGGGAGGGGTGGGGGGGTCCCCAAAAAGTCACATGGATGCAGGGGGGGTGCTCCATGAGGAATTGGGGGGGGTAAATTGGGGTGAGGGGTGGATTGCGGGGGGCGGATGGAGGCAGAGAAGGGTGGGCAGGCAGATTTGGGGGGGTGGGCTGACTTTTGGGGGGGCAGATTGATTTTGGGGGGGCAGATCGATTTTGGGGGGGGCCCCCCAAGCCCCAGAGCATCCTGGGAGGCCCCAAAAAATGCTGGGAGTGGGAGGGGAGGGGTCCCAGTGGGTTTTTGGGGGGGTCCCTGGGTGCTGCCCCCCCCCCACCCCAGTACGTACCTCCTGGGGGGGCCGGGCCGGGCGTCGGCAGCGAGGGGGGGGTGGGTTTGGGGGGTGGGGGTGGGGTCAGGGGGTGTCACGGGGCAGGGGACGGACAGACGGGGACGGACAGACAGGCAGAAAAAGAAAGAGAGAAAGGAAACGTCAGTCACGTCAGCACGGGAACCGTTATCCCCGCCCCCCCCATCCCCGAAATTCCTGAAGGAACTGGGAGGGAAGGAGGAAAAACCCAGTAGCATACTGGGGGGAAACTGGGGATGGGCACTGGGAAGACATCAGGAGGCACCTGGGTGGGACTGGGAGGGTCCAGGGGGGCACTGGGAGGGGCTGAGCAGGACTAAGAGGCACTGGGGGGGACTGGGAGGGACTGGGAAGGTCCAGGGAAGCACTGGGAGGGACTGAGCAGGACTGGGAGGCACTGGAGGGGTCCAGGGAGGCACTGGGAAGGACATAAGGGAATACTGGGAGGGACTGAGCAGGACTGGGAGGCACTGGGAGCACGTAGCAGGGGACTAAGCAGGACTGGGAGGCACTGGGAAGATCCTGGGAGGCACTGAGCAGGACTGGGAAGGCACTGGGAGCACCCAGGGGGGACTGAGCAGGACTGGGAAGGACTGGGAAGATCCAGGGAGGCACTGGGAAGGATGTAAAGGAATACTGGGAGGGACTGAGCAGGACTGGGAGGCACTGGGTGGGACTGGGAAGGCACTGGGAGCACCTAGGGGGGACTGGGAAGGTCCAGGGAGGCACTGAGCAGGACTGGGGTCACTGGGAAGGACTGGGAATGTCCAGGGAGGCACTGGAAAGGACTGGGAAGGTACTGGGAGCATCTAGAGGGGACTGGGAGGGACTGAGCAGGACTGGGGTCACTGGGAGCACCTAGGTGGGACTGAGCAGGACTGGGGGAACTGGGAGCACCTAGGTGGGACTGAGCAGGACTGGGGGAACTGGGAAGGTCCAGGGAGGCACTGGGAGGGACTGAGGCAGGACTGGGGTCACTGGAAAGGCACTGGGAGCACCTAAGGGGGACTGAGCAGGACTGAGGTCACTGGGAAGGACTGGGAAGGCACTGGGGGGGACTGAGCAGGACTGGGGGGACTGGGAAGGTCCAGGGAGGCACTGGGGGGGACTGAGCAGGACTGGGGGGACTGGGAAGGTCCAGGGAGGCACTGGGAAGGTCCAGGGAGGCACTGGGGGGGACTGAGCAGGACTGGGGGGGACTGGGAAGGTCCAAGGAGGCACTGGGAAGGCACTGGGAGGCACTGGTCTGTGCCCAGTTTGGGGAGGGGGAACTGGAGAGCGCTGAAGAGCAGCGGGGAGCCAGGGTGGCCGCAGAGGGGACAGAGACAGAGAACAGAGAGGACCCAGGCAGGCGGGGTGGGGCGGAGCCGGAGGGAAGGGCGTGGCCAGGGAGGGGTGGGGCGTGGCCGGGGCAGGGGCGTGGCCAGGGAGGGGGCGTGGCTCACCCAGCTTGAGCAGCCAGCCCTCGCGGTCGGGGTTGAAGAAGGTGTGGGTCAGGTCGTTGCCGTCGTCCTCGGGGATCTTGAAGGGTTCGCTGCGGATGCTCTCATACAGGTTCTGGGGTGGGTGGGCGGGGTCAGGCACTGGCCACGCCCACCGCGGCCACACCCACCCCACCAAGCTGCCGTCCCACCCATGGGGCAGCACCCCCCCACCCCCCCCCCCCACCCCATGGCTCCAGGTCTGTACACAGCCCCGGCCCCGCCCACACAGGCACAAGCCCCACCCACAGCCCCTGGCCCCACCCACAGCGCCACAAGCCCCGCCCACAGCCCCTGGCCCCACCCACAGCACCACAAGCCCCGCCCACAGCCCCTGGCCCCACCCACAGAGCCACAAGCCATGCCCACAGCCCCTGGCCCCACCCACAGAGTCACAAGTCCCGCCCACAGGCCCTGGCCCCGCCACGGAGCCACAAGCCCCGCCCACGGAGCCACATCACCACACCCCTCTAGGCCCCCGCCCACTCCAGGCCACGCCCCCAGCAGCGCCCCCACTGGCTCCCTGCCCTCATCAACACCTCCTCACCTTCACCCCAAGGCCCCACCCTTCAAGCCCCGCCCCCTCAGGCTCCACCCCCAGGAGGGCATCACCACGCCCCTCTAGGCCATGCCCACTCCAGACCACGCCCCCAACAGCGCCCCCACTGGCTCCCTGCCCTCATCAACACCTCCACACCTTCACCCCAAGACCTCACCCTTCAAGCCCCGCCCCCTCAGGCTCCACCCCCAGGAGCACACCACCACGCCCCTCTAGGCCACGCCCCCAACAGCGCCCCCACTGGCTCCCTGCCCTCCCCAACGCCTCCACACCTTCACCCCAAGGCCTCACCCTCCCTTCAAGCCTTACCCCCCCGGCCCCGCCCCTTCAGGCCCCGCCCCTTCAGGCCCCGCCCCTCCCGGCCCCGCCCTACCCCGCAGCAGCTCCTCGGGCAGGTCCCCGCCGTCGTTGATGCCGCGGTTCATGGCGACGAAGCGCTCGGCCGAGGGTTTGTCCCGCACGTTGGGGTTGTGCAGGCTGGTGTTGAGCATGATGACGGCGAAGGAGAGGACGTAGCACGTGTCTGGGGGGATGGGGGGGGTCACGGGGGGACCCCCAAAGCTGGGGGGGTCATGGGGGGACCCCCAAAAGAGACAGGGAGGGAGCGGGGGGGACCCCAGCAGCCAGGGGACTTGGGGGGCACGGGGGGGACCCCAGCATCCAGGGGACTTGGGGGTCAGAGGGGAAATGGGGGGACCCCAAAAGCCTGGGGGTGAATGAGGGGATGGGGGACCCCAAAAGCTGGGGAGGTCACAAGGGGATGGGGGACCCCAACAGCCAGGGGACTTGGGGGTCAGAGGGGAGATGGGGGGACCCCAAAAGCCTGGGGGTGAATGAGGGGATGGGGGACCCCAAAAGCTGGGGAGGTCACAAGGGGATGGGGGGACCCCAACAGCCAGGGGACTTGGGGGGCACAGGGGGACCCCAAGAGAGACAGGGAGGGCATGGGGGGGGCCCCAAGAGCCAGGGGACTTGGGGGGCACAGGGGAAATGGGGGGACCCCAGCATCCAGGGGACTTGGGGGGCACAGGGGGGACCCCAGCATCCAAGGGGGGGAGGAATGAGGGGATGGGGGGGACCCTGACAGCCAAGGGAGGAGCCATGGGGGGTCCCCAGCATCCAGGGGACTTGGGGGGCAGGGGGGAAATGGGGGGACCCCCGCAGCCCTACCCGTGCACTGGAAGACGCCGGGGTTGCAGAGACAGTAACGCTGGGCGAAGGCCTCCATCATCCGGTCGATCTTCTGCGCCTCCCCCGGCAGCCGGAAACTCCACAGGAACTGCCTGGAGCGGCGAGGGGCACCCCAAATTTTCCACTGCACCCCAAATAACCCACCTGCCCAGGCACCCCCCAAACCTCTGTGGGGACCCCCAATACACCCAGGGGCTTCCCAAATCTTCCACGGGGCTCTGAAATACTCCCTGGGAGCCCAAAATCCTCCAGCAGATCCCTCAAGTCCTTCCTGGGAGCCCCAAAACCCTCCCCAGGACCCCCAAATCCTCCCTGGGACCCCAAAATCCTCCAGCAGACCCCTCAAGTCCTTCCTGGACCCCCAAAATCCTCCCTGGGACCCCAAAATCCTCCAGCAGATCCCTCAAGTCCTTCCTGGGACCCTCAAAATCCTCCCTAGGACCCCTAAAATCCTCCAGCAGATCTCTCAAGTCCTTCCTGGGACCCCCAAAACCCTCCCCAGGACTCCCAAATCCTTCCTGGGACCCCAAAATCCTCCAGTAGATCCCTCAAGTCCTTGCAGACCCCTCAAGTCCTTCTTGGGAGCCCCAAAACCCTCCCCAGGACCCAAAATCCTCCAGCAGATCTCTCAAGTCCTTCCTGAGACCCTCAAAATCCTCCCTAGGACCCCTAAAATCCTCCAGCAGATCTCTCAAGTCCTTCCTGGGACCCCAAAACCCTCCCCAGGACTCCCAAATCCTCCCTGGGACCCCAAAATCCTCCAGTAGATCCCTCAAGTCCTTCCTGGGACCCCCAAAATCCTCCCTAGGACCCCTAAAATCCTCCAGCAGATCCCTCAAGTCCTTCCTGGGAGCCCCCAATTCCCCCAGGACCCCCCCAAATCCCCCCCCAGGACCCCTCACCTCAGCGCCTGCACCAGGTTGAGGTCCGTGAATTCGTGGAGGTCCACGAAGGCGTGCAGCACCCCGATATTGAACTCCTCCCTAGGGTGGGCATGGAGAGCGCCGAGCTGTCAATCACCCCCAGGCCCCACCCACCCCCGGGCCCCACCCATTCAAGCCCCACCCACTATGCTGTCAATCACCCAGACCCTTCCAGGTTTAACCCAAGGGGTTGGGCCTATTTTGGGAAGGGGGGGGACACGACACAACTTTGGGGAAGCTCCACCCCACCAAGAAAGCCACGCCCCCTCCCATGAAGCCACACCCATCCCAGGAAGCCACACCCCTTCCCAGAAGCCACGCCCCCTCCCCAGAAGCCCCACCTCTCGCCCAGGTAGTCGCCGATGGCCGTCTTGTTGAGCCCCTCGCCCTTGTAAAGAAAGCGGGCGATGTCTTCGGCCGTGTGCCGCAGCAGCTCGTTTTCCACCAAGAACTGGATCCCCTGCGCCCCCAAAAACCATCAGGGATCCAAACATCCGGGAGCCACCCACCCACCCCCAAAATCGGGGGGGGACACCCCCCACCCACCCCCAAATCAAGGCGGGGGGCACCCAAGGATTTGGGAACCCCTCCTCTCACCTTTTTGGGTCCATGTTGAATTTCTTGCGGCCCATCCCCATCTTGCGGTTCCTCTGGAGGGTTTTGCTGAAGCGAGGAGCGGGGGGGGGAGGGTTAAACCAGCGTCAGGTGGGCCCCCCCCCCCAAAAATTTTGGGGGGTATTTTCAGGGGGACCCCAGAGGCTGGTTCTAGGGGAAGGTTTTGGGGGTCCCCTAGGCCCTAAGAGAAACTGAGAAGCCCCAAAGCCCCTGGGGGGGTTCCCTTGGTGTTGTTGGGGGTATTCAAGGGCCTTGGGGTGCATTTTGGGGGGGGTCCTCGGGGTGTTTGGGCCCCCCGAAACATCAGGCGGTTATCCTGGGGGTCTCAGGGACAGGTTTTGGGGGTTCCCTATGCCCGGAGAGGTAAATCTCGGTGGGTGAAGGGGGGGGTCTCTCTGTACAGGGGACCCCAGGGCAGGTATTTGAGGGTTGTGGGGGTTCTTTGGCGGCTTTGGAGGGGTTTTGGGGAATATTTGGGGTTTCAGGGGAGTATTCGGGGGCCCTGGGCAGGTTTCTGACGTCTCAGGGGGCTATTTGGGGGTCATGGAAGGCTATTTAGGGGTGCTTGGAAGGGTTTCTGAGGTCTCAGGGGGTTATCTGGGGGTACCAAGGGGGTATTTGGAGGTCTTGGAGAGGTATTGGAGGGCATTGGGGGTATTTGAGGGCCCCGGGGGGTTGTTCTGGGGGTTCAGGTGCGTTTTGGGGGTCCTGGAGAAGTATTTGAGAGCCTCAGGGGGGTATTTGGGGTGCCAGGTGTTATTTGGGGGCCCTGAAGGGGGGGTTCTGGGGGTTGAGGTGAGTTTTGGGGTCCTGGAGAAGTATTTGAGGGCCGCAGGGGGGTATTTTGGGGTGCCAGGGGGTACTTGGGGGCCCTGAAGCGGGGTTCTGGGGGTTGAGGTGCGTTTTGGAGGTCCTGGAGAAGTATTTGAGAGCCTCAGGGGGGTATTTTGGGGTGTTGGGTGTTATTTGGGGCCCTGAAGGGGGGGTATTTGGGGGCCCAGGTGGGTTTTGGGGGTCCTGGAGAAGTATTTGAGGGCCTCAGGGGGGTACTTGGGGGCCCTGAAGGGAGGGTTCTGGGGGTTCAGGTGGGTTTTGGGAGCCTCACGGGGATATTTGAGGGCCCTAGGGGGGGTTTTGGGGGTTCAGGTGGGTTCTGGGGGTCCTGGAGAAGTATTTGAGGGCCTCAAGGGGGTACTTGGGGGCCCTGAAGGGGGGGTTCTGGGGGTTCAGGTGGGTTTCGGAGGTCCTGCAAAAGTATTTGAGGGCCTCAGGGGGGTACTTGGGGGCCCTGAAGGGGGGGTTCTGGGGGTTCAGGTGGGTTTTGGGGGTCCTGGAGAAGTATTTGAGGGCCTCAGGGGGGTACTTGGGGGCCCTGAAGGGGGTTTCTGGGGGTTGAGGTGGGTTTTGGGGGTCCTGGAGAAGTATTTGAGGGCCTCAGGGGGGTATTTTGGGGTGCTGGGGGGTACGTGGGGATCATTTTGGGGGGGGTACCTGCCCTCGTTGGCCTCCAGCCCCTCGACCTCACTCATGGCCTCGCTCAGCTCCTCCCGCAGCCGCTGGATCTCCCCCAGCAGCTCCTGCTTGCGCCGCCGGATGCTCTCCAGCTCCAGCCGCTCCTCCGCCGTCAAATCGGGGGGCACTGGGGGTCCGGGGGGGGTCATAGCCCCGCCCCCTTACCCTGAAACCCCACCCACTGCCGCCCTTGGCCACGCCCCCTTCCAGGAGGCCCCGCCCCATCTCACCCCCTGCCCCAAAACACAGCCCCCAGCCCCAGAGCCATGAGCCCTAGGCCCTAACCCCGCCCCCTTGGTTATAGCCCCGCCCCCTTTTTTACTCAAGCCACGCCCCAATCCGCACAACCCCACCCCCTTTCTCTAAGGCCCTGCCCCCGAGGCCCCGCCCCCTGTCTCTAACTCCGCCCCCTTTCCACTAAACCCCGCCCCCACGCAACCCCCGCATGCAGGGCAAGCCGGCAAGGGGCGTGGTCTGGCCGAAAAGGGGGCGTGGCTTAGCCGGAAAAGGGGCGGGGCTCGGCAGGTCCCCCCCCGGCCATTGAATGGTTTCACCCACTGCGCGCCCCCCCCCTCCCCCCCCCCCCCCCGGGGAGGGGGGGAGTGGTGAGGCCTTGTCACGTGACCACTCCCCCGGGGTAACGCTGCGGGCCCATCACGTGACCGCATCCCGCCCCTTCCCCCCCACCCCCCTCGGAACTGGCCCCACGCGGCCACCGTAGCCCCCGCCGCCCCCCCCCAGCCCCTCCCGCGGGCAAATGGCCGCTCTCGCCGCCCCCCGCTCAGGGCCTACCATAGACTCCGTCCTCCATGGCGGCCGGGGCGGCCGCTTGCGCCGGGCCGAGGCTGCTCCGTCCGCTCCTTTCGTCTCCTCCACCCTCCGCCGCGGCGGCGCCCGCCCCGCCCGGGCCCGCCCCGCTCCGCCGCCGCAGCCAATAAACGGCCGCACACCTGAGGGACGGGGCCAAAACGCCAATCGGAGCGGACGCTACGACGTAGCCCGCCGCCGCGCGGTGATTGGCAGTGGGCGATAGCCAATGAGAGGCCGAACAGCCCCGAATTGGGTGATAGGCAGCCACGCTGACCAATGATTCGTCACAGCCACCTCTTTAAGGCGGGGCAGAGCCAATAAGGAGCGAGGGGCGCCTAGCCCCGCCTCCCTCCGTGACTGACAGGCCTAGGGCAGCCAATGGGAGGGCGGCATGCCCTGAAGGGAGGGGCTTGCCCCGTTGCTAAGCAACCCGCGCCCGGTTACCGAGGGCTTCATGACTATTTAACAGCCGTCTTTAATATTAATGAGATCCCATTAGCCCGGGGGGGTGACACGCCCCTTTGAGTCCCTCCCCGCTGATGACGTCACCGCAGAGCCCTCAGGGTTGCCATGGCAACAGCCCAGCGACACCCCCCCCCCCCCCGCCGTTACCATAGCAACCAGCCAGGCCTGTACCACAGGGAGACCCCCCCCAAACCATACCCGTTGCCATGGCAACCAGGGGGGCACTCGGGGGTCCCTGTGTCCCCCCCACCCCCCCCCCGTGTCCCCTCCCCCCCGGCACCGCTTCCAGAGATTTAATTTTATTTTAAAGAGCGAAATTTCCGTAAAAATCCATGCAAGGGGGGGGGGGGGGCGGGGCCGAGCCCCCGGGGGGCGGCACCCGGCGCTGTACAGGGGGCGGGGCTTGTGGGGAAGGGGCGGGGCTGCTTTTTGCGCGGGACTGTACAAGGGGCGGGGCTATACAGGGGGGCGGGGCCTGGGGCACCCGGCGCTGCGCATTGTGGGGGGGGCTCCCAATGATCCCGGCCCCCCCCCCCCCCCCCCCCCCCCCCCCCAGTTAATCGACATTCGTTAATGGGGCCGGGCTGGGGGCACTGGGAGTCACTGGGAGCGACTGGGAGCGATGGGGGGGGGCACTGGGAGCGACTGGGAGCGATGGGGGGGGCACTGGGAGTCACTGGGAGCGACTGGGAGCGATGGGGGGGGCACTGGGAGTCACTGGGAGCGACTGGGAGCGATGTGGGGGGGGACTGGGAGTGACTGGGAGTGACTGGGAGCGATGTGGGGGGGCACTGGGAGCGACTGGGAGCGATGTGGGGGGGGACTGGGAGTGACTGGGAGTGACTGGGAGCGATGTGGGGGGGCACTGGGAGCGACTGGGAGCAACTGGGAGCGATGGGGGGGCACTGGGAGTCACTGGGAGCGATGGGGGGGCACTGGGAGTGACTGGGAGCGACTGGGAGCGATGTGGGGGGCACTGGGAGCGACTGGGAGTGACTGGGAGCGACTGGGAGCGATGGGGGTCACTGGGAGCGACTGGGAGCGACTGGGAGCAATGGGGGAGACACTGGGAGCAACAGGGAGTGATGTGGGGGGCACTGGGAGTGACTGGGAGTGACTGGGAGCGATGGGGGGGCACTGGGAGCGACTGGGAGCACTGGGGGGCACTGGGAGCGACTGGGAGTGACTGGGAGCGATGTGGGGGTCACTGGGAGCAACTGGGAGCGACTGGGAGTGACTGGGAGCGATGGGGGTCACTGGGAGCGACTGGGAGCGATGGGGGGGGCACTGGGAGCGACTGGGAGCAACTGGGAGTAATGGGGGAGACACTGGAGCAACAGGGAGTGATGTGGGGGGCACTGGGAGCGACTGGGAGCAACTGGGAGCGATGGGGGGGCACTGGGAGCGACTGGGAGCGCTGGGGGGCACTGGGAGCGACTGGGAGTGACTGGGAGCGATGTGGGGGGCACTGGGAGCAACTGGGAGCGACTGGGAGTGACTGGGAGCGATGGGGGTCACTGGGAGTGACTGGGAGCGACTGGGAGCGAAGTGGAGGGGGGCTAGGACCAACTGGGGGGTACTGGGAGCGACTGGGGGGGAACTGGGAGTGACTGGGGAGTACTGGGAGTGACTGAGTGGAGGACTGGGAGCAACTGGGCAGTTACTGGGAGCAACTGGGCTGAGACTGCATGGGAGAGCCCAGCTCTGCAGCTGGCCCAGGTCACTGGCGGAGACTGGGAGCACTGGTTGAACTGGGAGCTATT
>NW_027461265.1:74646-104299 GCF_030463565.1 Pelecanus crispus
GGTGATAGGCAGCCACGCTGACCAATGATTCGTCACAGCCACCTCTTTAAGGCGGGGCAGAGCCAATAAGGAGCGAGGGGCGCCTAGCCCCGCCTCCCTCCGTGACTGACAGGCCTAGGGCAGCCAATGGGAGGGCGGCATGCCCTGAAGGGAGGGGCTTGCCCCGTTGCTAAGCAACCCGCGCCCGGTTACCGAGGGCTTCATGACTATTTAACAGCCGTCTTTAATATTAATGAGATCCCATTAGCCCGGGGGGGTGACACGCCCCTTTGAGTCCCTCCCCGCTGATGACGTCACCGCAGAGCCCTCAGGGTTGCCATGGCAACAGCCCAGCGACACCCCCCCCCCCCCGCCGTTACCATAGCAACCAGCCAGGCCTGTACCACAGGGAGACCCCCCCCAAACCATACCCGTTGCCATGGCAACCAGGGGGGCACTCGGGGGTCCCTGTGTCCCCCCCACCCCCCCCCCCGTGTCCCCCTCCCCCCCGGCACCGCTTCCAGAGATTTAATTTTATTTTAAAGAGCGAAATTTCCGTAAAAATCCATGCAAGGGGGGGGGGGGGGGCGGGGCCGAGCCCCCGGGGGGCGGGCACCCGGCGCTGTACAGGGGGCGGGGCTTGTGGGGAAGGGGCGGGGCTGCTTTTTGCGCGGGACTGTACAAGGGGCGGGGCTATACAGGGGGGGCGGGGCCTGGGGCACCCGGCGCTGCGCATTGTGGGGGGGGCTCCCAATGATCCCGGCCCCCCCCCCCCCCCCCCCCCCCCCCCCCCCCCCAGTTAATCGACATTCGTTAATGGGGCCGGGCTGGGGGCACTGGGAGTCACTGGGAGCGACTGGGAGCGATGGGGGGGGGGCACTGGGAGCGACTGGGAGCGATGGGGGGGGGCACTGGGAGTCACTGGGAGCGACTGGGAGCGATGGGGGGGGCACTGGGAGTCACTGGGAGTCCTGGAGCGACTGGGAGCGATGTGGGGGGGCACTGGGAGTCACTGGGAGCGGACTGGGAGCGATGTGGGGGGGCACTGGGAGTCACTGGGAGCGACTGGGAGCGATGTGGGGGGGCACTGGGAGCGGACTGGGAGCGATGTGGGGGGGGACTGGGAGTGACTGGGAGTGACTGGGAGCGATGTGGGGGGGCACTGGGAGCGACTGGGAGCAACTGGGAGCGATGGGGGGGCACTGGGAGTCACTGGGAGCGATGGGGGGGCACTGGGAGTGACTGGGAGCGACTGGGAGCGATGTGGGGGGCACTGGGAGCGACTGGGAGTGACTGGGAGCGACTGGGAGCGATGGGGGTCACTGGGAGCGACTGGGAGCGACTGGGAGCAATGGGGGAGACACTGGGAGCAACAGGGAGTGATGTGGGGGGCACTGGGAGTGACTGGGAGTGACTGGGAGCGATGGGGGGGCACTGGGAGCGACTGGGAGCACTGGGGGGCACTGGGAGCGACTGGGAGTGACTGGGAGCGATGTGGGGGTCACTGGGAGCAACTGGGAGCGACTGGGAGTGACTGGGAGCGATGGGGGTCACTGGGAGCGACTGGGAGCGATGGGGGGGCACTGGGAGCGACTGGGAGCAACTGGGAGTAATGGGGGAGACACTGGGAGCAACAGGGAGTGATGTGGGGGGCACTGGGAGCGACTGGGAGCAACTGGGAGCGATGGGGGGGCACTGGGAGCGACTGGGAGCGCTGGGGGGCACTGGGAGCGACTGGGAGTGACTGGGAGCGATGTGGGGGGCACTGGGAGCAACTGGGAGCGACTGGGAGTGACTGGGAGCGATGGGGGTCACTGGGAGTGACTGGGAGCGACTGGGGAGCGAAGTGGAGGGGGGGCTAGGACCAACTGGGGGGTACTGGGAGCGACTGGGGGGTACTGGGGGGGAACTGGGAGTGACTGGGGGAGTACTGGGAGTGACTGAGTGGAGGACTGGGAGCAACTGGGCAGTTACTGGGAGCAACTGGGCTGAGACTGCATGGGAGAGCCCAGCTCTGCAGCTGGCCCAGGTCACTGGCGGAGACTGGGAGCACTGGTTGAACTGGGAGCTATTGGCATGGCACTGCCTGGCGACTGGGCTGTACTGGTCCGACGTTGCCCAGGGAACTGGGTCATACTGGGTCAATGCTATTGAGGACACTGGGCCATACTGGTCCGACACTGTCGAGGACACTGGGCCATACTGGTCCAATATTGCCCTGGGAACTGGGCCGACACTGTTGAGTAAACTGGGCCATACTGGTCTGATATAGCCCAGGGAACTGGGCCATACTGGGCCAACGTTATTGAGGAAACTGGGCCATACTGGTCCGATATAGACCAGGGAACTGGACCATACTGGTCTGACACTGTCGAGCAAACTGGGCCATACTGGTCTGATATAGCCCAGGGAACTGGGCCATACTGGTCTGACACTGTTGAGCAAACTGGGCCATACTGGTCCGACATAGCCCAGGGAACTGGGCCATACTGGTCTGACAGGACCGGGCGTTACTGGTCCCATATTGGCCAGGGAACCTGGGGGGTCCCATTGCCCCCCCCCCCCCCCCCCCAGCCTGGCCCCCCCCCTAAGGCACAGGGACCCCCCCCAGGGCTGTGCGGGGGGGAGTGGGGGTGTCCCTGGGGACCCCCCCCAAAAAAAGGAGCGGGTTGGGGGGGGAGGGCACAAGTGACGGCGGTTTTGGGGACCCCCCCTTAAAAGATGGTGGTTTCAGGGGACCCCCCCCCATAAAAGATGGTGGTTTCAGGGTCCCCCCCCTTTAAGAGAGGGCGGTTTTGGGGCCCCCCCCCCCCCCAAGAGACAGCAGTTTCAGGGACCCCCCCCCCCCCAAGAAATGGCAGTTTTGGGGACCCCCCCTTAAGAGACAGCGGTTTCGGGGCCCCCCCTCCAAGAAATGGTGGTTTCGAGGTCCCCCCCAAGACACGGCAGTTTCAGGGACCGCCCTCCCCAAGAGACAGAGGTTTTGGGGGACTCCCCCCTTAAGAGACAGTGGTTTTGGGGACCCCCCCTTAAAAGATGGTGGTTTCAGGGACCCCCCCCAAAAGATGGTGGTTTCAGGGTCCCCCCCAAGAGACAGCGGTTCTGGGGTCCCCCCCCAAGAAATGGCAGTTTCAGGGACCCCCCCCCCAAGAGACAGCGGTTTTTGGGGGGGGGCCCCGCAGGAGGGGCCCGGAGTGTAGCCCTTGGTGGATGGGGGGGACCCCCCCCAAATCCCCCCCGCCCCAATGGGGACCCCCCAAATTCCATCCCCCCCCGGCATATGGGGGGGCTGAGCCGTCCTGCCCCGCCTGCGGGAGGGCCGGGGGGGGGGAGGAAGGGGAGGAAGAGGAGGGCAGGAGGAGGATGAAGATGAAGATGAAGAGGGGAGGAGGAAGATGAGGAGGGGAGGAGGAAGATGAGGAGGAGGAGGGCAGGAGGAGGATGAAGATGAAGAGGGGAGGAGGAAGATGAGGAGGAGGAGGGCAGGAGGAGGATGAAGATGAAGAGGGCAGGAGGAAGGTGAGGATGATGATGAGGAGGGCAGGAGGAAGACGAGGAGGGGAGGAGGAGGGCAGGAGGAAGATCAGGATGAGGAGGGGGGCAGGAGGAAGATGAAGAGGGGAGGAGGAAGATGAAGAGGAGGAGGACAGGAGGAGGATGAAGATGAAGAGGGGAGGAGGAAGATGAGGAGAAGGAGGGCAGGAGGAGGATGAGGGGGGCAGGAGGAAGATGAGGATGAGGAGGGGAGGAGGAAGATGAGGAGGATGAGGGGGGCAGGAGAAAGAGGAGGAGGAGGAGGGGAGGAGGAAGAGGAAGATGAAGAGGGGAGGAGGGAGATGAGAATGAAGAAGGGAGGAGGAAGATGAGGAGGAGGAGGAGGAGGGCAGGAGGAGGAAGAGGGCAGGAGGAAGGTGAGGAGGAGGAGGGGAGCAGGAAGACGAAGATGAAGAGGGGAGGAGGGAGATGAGGATGAGGATGAGGAGGGCAGGAGGAAGATGAGGAGGGGAGGAGGAGGGCAGGAGGAAGATCAGGATGAGGAAGGGGGCAGGAGGAAGATGAGGAGGACGGGGGTGGTCTTGTGGTTGAGGGTGCTGGTGCCCAGGGGGGTCTGGGGGGTCCCAGGGGGAGGCTGGGGGGTCCCTGGGGGGGTCCCTGGGGGGCTGGGGGGCCCCAGGGGGTCCTGGGGGGGTCCGGTGGGGTCCCAGGGTGCCCTAGATGGGGGTGGTCTTGCAGTTGAGGGTGCTGGTCCCCGAGGGGGTCTGGGGGGGTCCAGAGGGTCCCAGGGTGGTCTGGGGGGGTCCCTGGGGGAGGGTCCCTGGGGGTCTGGGAGGGCCCCAGGGGGTCTTGGGGGGGGTCCAGTGGGGTTCCAGGGTGCCCCTAGATGGGGGTGGTCTTGCAGTTGGGGGGTGCTGAGCCCAGGGGGGTCTGGGGGGGGTCCCAGGGGGGTCCCTGGGGTGCCCCTAGATGGGGGTGGTCCTATGGTTAAGGGTGCTGGTGCCTAGGAGGGTGTGGGGGGTCCCTGGGGGGGTCCCAGGGGGTCTGGGGGGGCTTTGGGGTGCCCCTAGATGGGGGTGGTCTTGCGGTTGAGGGTGCTGGTCCCCGAGGGGGTCTGGGGGGGCCCCAGGGGGTCCTGGGGGGGGGTCTGGTGGGGTCCCAGGGTGCCCCTAGATGGGGGTGGTCTTGCAGTTGAGGGTGCTGGTGCCCAGGGGGGTCTTGGGGGTCCGTGGGGGGGTCCCAGGTGGTCTGAGGGGGTTTTGGGGTGCCCCTAGACGGGGGTGGTCTTGCGGTTGAGGGTGCTGAGCCCCAGGGGTGTCTGGGGGGGGGGGTCTGGGGGGCTCCCAGGGGGGGTCCCAGGTGGTCCTGGGGTGCCCCTAGACAGGGGTGGTCTTGTGGTTGAGGGTGCTGGTGCCCAGGGGGGTCTAGGGGGGTCCAGAGGATCCCAGGGTGGTCTGGGGGGTCCCTGGGGGAGGGTCCCTGGGGGTCTGGGAGGGCCCCAGGGGGTCTTGGGGGGGGTCCAGTGGGGTCCTAGGGTGCCCCTAGATGGGGGTGGTCTTGCAGTTGGGGGTGCTGGTGCCCGGAGGGGTCTGGGGGGGGTCCCAGGGGGGTCCCTGGGGTGCCCCTAGATGGGGGTGGTCTTATGGTTAAGGGTGCTGGTACCCAGGAGGGTGGGGGGGGTCCCTGGAGGGGTCCCAGGGGGTCTGGGGGGGCTTTGGGGTGCCCCTAGACGGGAGTGGTCTTGCGGTTGAGGGTGCTGGTCCCCGAGGCGCTATCGGGGGGGCCCCCGGGGGGGGTCCTTCCCAAAAGCGTTATGCAACTGCAAAAAGGTGGGTCCGGGGGTGCCAGGGGGTGGTGGTCCGGGGGGTCCCTCCCGAGAGAGGGTGTACATAGAGATATCAGCTGGGGGGGGGCCCCCCCCGACCCCCCCTGATTTCCCGGGGGGAGGAAGGGGCGGCGGGGGGGGGAGGGGAAGCATCCCGCGAGCGCCCCGGTTCGCTGGAGCGAGAACTGGAACGGGAACGCCGCCGTGGTCGAGGTCGGGGACCGGGGGGGACGCGAGGGGGTGGGGGAGGTGGAGGGGGTCCCGGACCCCCCCCGGGACCCCCCCCGAGCTTTGCGGTGGCGTTCGATGTAGAGGTTGACGGCCAGGACCCCGATGGCTTCGGCCAGGATGAAGGAAAGGCCCCCGAAGTAGAAGGACCAGCCGTAAGAGTAATGGCTCTTCTTGTCCTCGTCCCGCTTCGTCCCCGGGTCCCCCGCATTGGCCGAGATGTAGACGATGACCCCGATGATGTTGCTGAGGCCTGGGGGGACGGGACATGGATGGGGGACGAGGGACGGGGGGCGAGGGGGGACATGGGACAGGTAGGGGGTGAGGGATGAAGGACACGGGATGAGGGATGAAGGATGAGGGACAATGGACAGGGACGAGGGATGAAGGACACGGGATGAAGGATGGAGGATGAGGGACGAGGGACAGGGATGAGGGATGAAGGACACGGGATGAGGGATGAAGGATGAGGGACAATGGACAGGGACGAGGGATGAAGGACACGGGATGAAGGATGGAGGATGAGGGACGAGGGACAGGGATGAGGGATGAAGGACACGGGATGAGGGATGAAGGATGAGGGACGAGGGACGGGGACGAGGGATGAAGGACACGGGATGAGGGATGGAGGATGAGGGACGAGGGACGGGGACGAGGGATGAAGGACACGGGATGAGGGATGGAGGATGAGGGACAAGGGACGGGGACGAGGGATGAAGGACACGGGATGAGGGATGGAGGATGAGGGACGAGGGACGGGGACGAGGGATGAAGGACACGGGATGAGGGATGGAGGATGAGGGACAAGGGACAGGTAGGGGGTGAGGGATGAAGGACATGGGATGAGGGATGGAGGATGAGGGACAAGGGACAGGGACAAGAGACAGAGGATGAGGGACAAGGGATGAAGGACATGGGACAAGGGACAGGGGACAAGGGATGAGGGATGAAGGACAGGGGATGAGGGACAAGGGATGAGGGACAAGGGATGAAGGACAGGGACAAGGGACAGAGGATGACGGACAAGGGATGAAAGACAGGGGACGAGGGACAAGGGATGAGGGACAAGGGACAGGGACAAAGGACAGAGGATGAGGGACGAGGGATGAAGGACAGAGGACGAGGGACAAGGGACAGGGACAAAGGACAGAGGACGAGGGACGAGGGATGAAGGACAGGGGACGAGGGACAAGGACAGGGGATGAGGGGGGACATGGGACAGGCAGGGGACAGGCAGGGGATGAAGGACAAAGGATGAGGGACAGGGGGTGAGGGACAGGCAGGGGACATGGGACAGAGGACAAGGGACAGGCAGGGGATGGGCAGAGGACAGGCAAGGGGATGAGGGACAGGCAGGGGACAGGCAGGGACAGGCAGAGGATGAGGGACAGGCAGGGGACAGGCAGGGACAGGCAGAGGATGAGGGACAGGCAGGGGACAGGCAGGGACAGGCAGAGGATGAGGGACAGGCAGGGGACAGGCAGGGACAGGCAAGGGGACGAGGGCCGGGCAGGGGACGAGGGATGGACGAGGGACAGGCAGGGGACAGGCAGGGAGGGACAGGCAGGGACAGGCAGAGGATGAGGGACAGGCAGGGACAGGCAGGGACAGGCAGGGACAGGCAGAGGATGAGGGACAGGCAGGGACAGGCAGACAATGAGGGACAGGCAGGGGACAGGCAGGGACAGGCAGGGGACAGGCAGGGACAGGCAGAGGATGAGGGACAGGCAGGGACAGGCAGGGACAGGCAGGGACAGGCAGACAATGAGGGACAGGCAGGGACAGGCAGGGACAGGCAGGGACAGGCAGACAATGAGGGACAGGCAGGGGACAGGCAGGGACAGGCAGGGACAGGCAGGGACAGGCAGGGACAGGCAGACAATGAGGGACAGGCAGGGACAGGCAGGGGACAGGCAGGGGACAGGCAGGGACAGGCAGGGACAGGCAGGGACAGGCAGACAATGAGGGACAGGCAGGGACAGGCAGGGGACAGGCAGGGACAGGCAGGGACAGGCAGGGACAGGCAGGGACAGGCAGACAATGAGGGACAGGCAGGGACAGGCAGGGGACAGGCAGGGGACAGGCAGGGACAGGCAGGGCCGGGCAGGGACAGGCAGAGGATGAGGGACAGGCAGGGACAGGCAGGGACAGGCAGACAATGAGGGACAGGCAGGGACAGGCAGGGCCGGGCAGGGACAGGCAGACAATGAGGGACAGGCAGGGACAGGCAGGGCCGGGCAGGGACAGGCAGAGGATGAGGGACAGGCAGGGACAGGCAGGGACAGGCAGGGGACAGGCAGAGGATGAGGGACAGGCAGGGACAGGCAGAGGATGAGGGACAGGCAGGGACAGGCAGGGACAGGCAGGGACAGGCAGGGCCGGGCAGGGGGACGAGGGCCGGGCAGGGGCACTGGGGACCATTCATGGTGGCCGCCCCGGCTCCCCGCCCCGTGGGGGTCCCCAGTGCCCCCCCGCAATGGCTCCTCCCAGGATCCAGGGGATCCCCCCTGTCCCCCCTTCCCGGGATCCTCCTGGGATCAGGCATCCCCCCCCAAGGGATCCCCCTGGGATGTAGGGGACCCTCCCTCACCCCCCAAGGGATCCTGGCTGGGATCGGGGACACCTCCCCAAGGGATCCCCTGGGATCTAGGGGACCCCCACCCTTCCAGGGATCCTTGCTAGGATCGAGAGGACCCCCCCCACCACCACCCCGGGATCTCTTACTGGGATCTAGAGGGATCGCCCCTCCCCAAGGGACCCTCCCTGGGATCTAGGGGACCCTGCCACCCCCCCAGGGATCCTGGTTGGGATCAGGGACCCCCTCCCCAAGGGATCCCCCTGGGATGTGGGGGACCCCCCCCCTCCTCCCGGGGATGTAGGGGAGCCTGCTTCGCCCCCCCAAGGGATCCTGGCTGGGATCGGGGACCCCTCCCCAGGAGACCAGGGGATCCCCCCGCACTGACCGGCGGCGACGAAGAGGATGCCGGCGCCCAGGACGAGGCTGGTGCGGGCGCGGCGCAGGCGGCTGGCGGCCACGCAGACCCCCCCCAGCAGCAGCAGGACGGCGCTCAGGATCGGGAAGATGCTGGAGGCCCGGACCACCCCTGCGGGACCCCACCCCTCGTTACCATCCGGCCAATGGGAGCCCCAGGGCTGGCGGCCAATCAGAGCCCACGAACGCCGTGGGATCTGTTAGCCCCGGCCAATGGGAGTCTATCAGGTAGACGGCCAATCAGAGCTCATAAATAGTGTGGGATCTGTCAGCCCCGGCCAATGGGAGCCGCAGGGCTGGCGGCCAATCGGAGCCCATGAATGCTGTGGGATCTGTTAGTCCCGGCCAATGGAAGCCCTGGGGCTGGTAACCAATCAGAGCTCATGAATAGTGTGGGATCTGTCAGCCCTGGCCAATGGGAGCCGCAGGGCTGGCGACCAATCAGAGCCCACAAATGCCATGGGTTCTTTTAGCCCTGGCCAATGGGAGTCTATTATGTAGACGGCCAATCAGAGCTCATGAATAGCGTGGGATCTGTCAGCCCTGGCCAATGGAAGCCCTGGGGCTGGTAACCAATCAGAGCGCATGAATAGAGTGGGATCTGTCAGCCCCAGCCAATGGGAGCACATCAAGTAGATGGCCAATCAGAGCGCATGAATAGCATGGGGATCTGTCAGCCCTGGCCAATGGAAGCCCTGGAGCTGGTGACCAATCAGAGCTCACGAATAGCGTGGGATCTGTCAGCCCCAGCCAATGGGAGCCCTCCAGGCTGGCAGCCAATCAGAGCCCACCAGCACCCTGGGATCCATCAGCCGCCAGCCAAAGGGAGCCCTTAAAGGCATTGGCCAATCAGAGGAGAGATCTTTGAGGGTGGGAACCAATAAGGAGAAAGGAGGACTCCGGCCAGGAGCCAATCAGAGCACAGAGGCTCCTGTGGCTCTGAGACCAGTAACCAATTGGAAAGGAGAATTTCTTAAGGGGCCTGTAGCCACAGCCAATCAGAGCCGGGCATGTGCTCAGTGTAGTTAGACCATCAGCCAATCAGCAGGGCAGGTTTCCTAGCAAAGCAGCCAATCAGAACGCAGCCTCCCCCCCCCCCCGCCCCGAGGCCAGCAGCCAATCAGAAGGCAGAACCCCTACCCGCCTCCCCCCCCCAGCATCCCTGTTGCTAGAGGCGGGGCGTTGCCATGGGAACCCCGTTGCTAGGAGACCCGGCCCGTTGCTAGGAAAGCCCCGTTGCTATGGGAGGGGTTTCCATGGGAGCCCCGTTGCTAGGGGGCGTGGCTAGGGACTCGGTTGCCATGGGAACGGCATGGCTGGGGTGGTTGCCAGGGTGATGCCAGGGCGGTTGCCAGGGCAACGTCAAGGTGGTTGCCGGGGGCGACGCCAAGGCATCACCAGGGTACCGCTGAGGCGGTTGCTAGGGCGGTTGCCAGGGCATCGCCACGGCAACGCCGCCAAGCCGGTTGTCAAGGCATCGCCGTGACGATGCCGGGGTGTGTGTGTGGGTGGGTGGTTGCCATGGCAATAGCACAGCGGTTGCCGGGGTGACGCCGGGATAACGCCGGGACGTCTTTGGGGTGATGCCATAGGCCGTTGCCGGGGTGATGGCAGGGCGGTTGCCGGGGTGATGGTGGGGCTGTTGCCAGGGTGATGGCGGTGCCGTTGCCGGGGTGATGGTGGGGCCGTTGCCGGGGTGATGGCGGGGCGGTTGCCAGGGTGATGGCGGGGCCGTTGCCAGGGTGACGGCGGGGGTGGTTGCCAGGGTGATGGAGGGGTGGTTGCCAGGGATGATGCAGGGCGGTGCCAGGGTGATGAGGGGCGGTTGCCGGGGTGATGCGGGGCAGTTGCCATGGTGACAGCAGTTGCCGTGGTGACAGCAGTTGCCAGGGTGACGGCAGGGCAGTTGCCATGGTGATGAGGGGCAGTTGCCGGGGTGACAGCGATTGCCAGGGTGATGCGGGGCGGTGCCAGGGTGATGGTGGGGTGGTTGCCGGGGTGATGCGGGGCAGTTGCCATGGTGACAGCAGTTGCCGTGGTGACAGCGGTTGCCAGGGTGACAGCGGTTGCCGGGGTGATGTGGGGTGGTTGCCAGGGTGACGGTGGGGAGGTTGCCGGGGTGATGGCGGTAGCCAGGGTGATGCAGGGTGGTTGCCATGGTGATGGTGGGGCGGTTGCCGGGGTGATGCAGGGCGGTTGACGAGGTGATGTGGGATGGTTGCCGGGGGTGACGGTGGGGAGGTTGCTGGGGTGATGGCGGTTGCCGGGGTGATGCAGGGCGGTTGCCGGGGTGATGCGGGATGGTTGCCGGGGCGACGCAGGGTGGTTGCCGGGGTGAAGCGGGACGGTTGCCGTGGTGACGGCGGTTGCCGGGGCGACTCACGGAGCAGGTACTCGGCGCTGTCGTGGTCGTACTCCATGTCCTCGGGGAAGTGGTTGATCTTCAGGCACAGCCCCCGCTTCAGGCCTGCGGGGACACGGGGACGGTTGCCGCGGCAACGGGGACACCGCGGGGATGGGGACATCATGGGGATGGGGACAGGGACATTGTGGGGACAGGGACAGGGATGGGGACAGGGACAGGGATGGGGACAGGGACATTGTGGGGACAGGGACAGGGACAGGGATGGGGACACCGTGGCGATGGGGACATCGTGGGGACGGGGACATTGTGGGGACAGGGATGGGGACAGGGACAGGGATGGGGACAGGGATATTGTGGGGACAGGGATGGGGACAGGGACATCGTGGGGACGGGGACATTGTGGGGACAGGGATGGGGACAGGGACATTGTGGGGATGGGGACAGGGATGGGGACAGGGATGGGGACACCGCAGCGACGGGGACATCGTGGGGATGGGGACATTGTGGGGACAGGGATGGGGACAGGGACAGGGATGGGGACAGGGACATTGTGGGGACAGGGATGGGGACAGGGACAGGGATGGGGACAGGGACATCGTGGGGACGGGGACATTGTGGGGATGGGGACAGGGATGGGGACAGGGATGGGGACACCGCAGCGACGGGGACATCATGGGGACGGGGACATTGTGGGGACAGGGATGGGGACACTGCGGCAACAGGGACATCGTGGGGATGGGGACAGGGATGGGGACAGGGACAGGGACAGGGATGGGGACACCGCGGCGACGGGGACATCGTGGGGATGGGGACATTGTGGGGACAGGGATGGGGACAGGGACATTGTGGGGACAGGGACAGGGACAGGGATGGGGACACCGCGGCGACGGGGACATCGTGGGGATGGGGACATTGTGGGGACAGGGACAGGGACAGGGACAGGGACACCACGGCGACGGGGACATCGTGGGGATGGGGACATTGTGGGGACAGGGATGGGGACAGGGACATCGTGGGGACAGGGACATTGTGGGGACGGGGATGGGGACAGGGACATCGTGGGGACAGGGATGGGGACAGGGACATTGTGGGGATGGGGACATTGTGGGGACAGGGATGGGGACACTGCGGCAACAGGGACATCATGGGGACGGGGACAGGGACATCGTGGGGACGGGGACATCGTGGGGATGGGGACATCGTGGGGATGGGGACATCGTGGGGATGGGGACACTACAGGGATGGGGACACTGTGGGGACGGGGACATCATGGGGACAGGGGATGGTGATGGGGACACTGTGGGGACAGGGACATCATGGGGACAGGGAGAGGGATGGGGACACTGCAGGGATGGGGACACTGCAGGGATGGGGACATCATGGGGACAGGGGATGGTGATGGGGACACTGTGGGGACAGGGACATTGTGGGGACGGGGACAGGGATGGGGTCACTGCAGGGATGGGGACACTGCAGGGATGGGGACATCATGGGGATTGGGGATGGTGACGGGGACACTGTGGGGACAGGGACATCATGGGGACAGGGAGAGGGATGGGGACACTGCAGGGATGGGGACATCGTGGGGACGGGGACGTCGTGGGGATGGGGACATCACAGGGACAGGGACATTGTGCAGACAGGGACATCGTGGGGACGGGGATGGAGACACCGTGGGGACGGGGACAGCGTGGGGATGGGGACACTGCAGGAACAGGGACATCGTGGGGACGGGGACATTGTGGGGACAAGGGACATTGTGGGAATGGGGACAGGGACCTCGTGGGGATGGGGACAGGGACACCATGGGGTTGGGATGGGGACACCACAGGGAGGGGGACGGGGACACCGTGGGGACAGGGATACCATGGGGATGGGGACACCGTGGGGATGGGGACATCATGGGGACAGGGACACCACGGGGACAGGGACAGGGACACCGTGGGGACGGGGAAATTGTGGGGATGGGGACGGGGACACCGTGGGGACGGGGACACCGTGGGGATGGGGACGGGGACACCATGGGGCCAGGGACACCGCAGGGATGAGGACAAAGCTGGGGCCACCACGGGGACAGGGGCCACCATGGCCACCTCCAACCGTGCCACCGTGGGGCTCCCGGCAACACAAACGCGCCCCGGCCGTGCCGCCATGTTCTGAGCTTCCCCAACAGCGCCGGGAACCAACCCCGGCCGTGCCGCCATGCTGTGAGCTTCACCAACAGCGCCGGGAACCGACCCCGGCCGTGCCGCCATGTTCTGAGCTTCCCCAACAGTGCCGGGAACTGACCCCGGCCGTGCCGCCATGTTCTGAGCTTCCCCAACAGCGCCGGGAACCAACCCCGGCCGTGCCGCCATGTTCTGAGCTTCCCCAACAGCGCCGGGAACCAACCCCGGCCGTGCCGCCATGTTCTGAGCTTCACCAACAGTGCCGGGAACTGACCCCGGCCGTGCCGCCATGTTCTGAGCTTCACCAACAGCGCCGGGAACCAACCCCGGCCGTGCCGCCATGTTCTGAGCTTCACCAACAGCGCCGGGAACTGACCCCGGCCGTGCCGCCATGTTCTGAGCTTCCCCAACAGCGCCGGGAACCAACCCCGGCCGTGCCGCCATGTTGTGAGCTTCACCAACAGCGCCGGGAACCAACCCCGGCCGTGCCGCCATGTTCTGAGCTTCCCCAACAGCGCCGGGAACCAACCCCGGCCGTGCCGCCATGTTGTGAGCTTCACCAACAGCGCCGGGAACCGACCCCGGCCGTGCCGCCATGCTGTGAGCTTCCCCAACAGCGCCGGGAACCAACCCCGGCCGTGCCGCCATGCTGTGAGCTTCCCCTGGCAGTGCCAGGAACCAACCCCGGCCGTGCCGCCATGTTCTGAGCTTCACCAACAGCGCCGGGAACCGACCCCGGCCGTGCCGCCATGCTGTGAGCTTCCCCAACAGCGCCGGGAACCAACCCCGGCCGTGCCGCCATGCTGTGAGCTTCCCCTGGCAGTGCCAGGAACCAACCCCGGCCGTGCCGCCATGTTCTGAGCTTCCCCAACAGCGCCGGGAACCGACCCCGGCCGTGCCGCCATGCTGTGAGCTTCACCAACAGCGCCGGGAACCAACCCCGGCCGTGCCGCCATGTTCTGAGCTTCACCAACAGCGCCGGGAACCGACCCCGGCCGTGCCGCCATGCTGTGAGCTTCACCAACAGCGCCGGGAACCGACCCCGGCCGTGCCGCCATGCTGTGAGCTTCACCAACAGCGCCGGGAACTGACCCCGGCCGTGCCGCCATGTTCTGAGCTTCCCCAACAGCGCCGGGAACCAACCCCGGCCGTGCCGCCATGCTGTGAGCTTCCCCTGGCAGTGCCAGGAACCAACCCCGGCCGTGCCGCCATGCTGTGAGCTTCACCAACAGCGCCGGGAACCAACCCCGGCCGTGCCGCCATGTTCTGAGCTTCACCAACAGCGCCGGGAACCGACCCCGGCCGTGCCGCCATGCTGTGAGCTTCACCAACAGCGCCGGGAACCGACCCCGGCCGTGCCGCCATGCTGTGAGCTTCACCAACAGCGCCGGGAACTGACCCCGGCCGTGCCGCCATGTTCTGAGCTTCCCCAACAGCGCCGGGAACCAACCCCGGCCGTGCCGCCATGTTCTGAGCTTCACCAACAGCGCCGGGAACTGACCCCGGCCGTGCCGCCATGTTCTGAGCTTCCCCAACAGCGCCGGGAACCAACCCCGGCCGTGCCGCCATGTTGTGAGCTTCCCCAACAGCGCCGGGAACCGACCCCGGCCGTGCCGCCATGCTGTGAGCTTCCCCAACAGCGCCGGGAACCGACCCCGGCCGTGCCGCCATGCTGTGAGCTTCCCCAACAGCGCCGGGAACCAACCCCGGCCGTGCCGCCATGCTGTGAGCTTCCCCTGGCAGTGCCAGGAACCAACCCCGGCCGTGCCGCCATGTTCTGAGCTTCACCAACAGCGCCGGGAACCGACCCCGGCCGTGCCGCCATGCTGTGAGCTTCCCCAACAGCGCCGGGAACCAACCCCGGCCGTGCCGCCATGCTGTGAGCTTCCCCTGGCAGTGCCAGGAACCAACCCCGGCCGTGCCGCCATGTTCTGAGCTTCCCCAACAGCGCCGGGAACCGACCCCGGCCGTGCCGCCATGCTGTGAGCTTCACCAACAGCGCCGGGAACCAACCCCGGCCGTGCCGCCATGTTCTGAGCTTCACCAACAGCGCCGGGAACCGACCCCGGCCGTGCCGCCATGCTGTGAGCTTCACCAACAGCGCCGGGAACCGACCCCGGCCGTGCCGCCATGCTGTGAGCTTCACCAACAGCGCCGGGAACTGACCCCGGCCGTGCCGCCATGTTCTGAGCTTCCCCAACAGCGCCGGGAACCAACCCCGGCCGTGCCGCCATGCTGTGAGCTTCCCCTGGCAGTGCCAGGAACCAACCCCGGCCGTGCCGCCATGCTGTGAGCTTCACCAACAGCGCCGGGAACCAACCCCGGCCGTGCCGCCATGTTCTGAGCTTCACCAACAGCGCCGGGAACCGACCCCGGCCGTGCCGCCATGCTGTGAGCTTCACCAACAGCGCCGGGAACCGACCCCGGCCGTGCCGCCATGCTGTGAGCTTCACCAACAGCGCCGGGAACTGACCCCGGCCGTGCCGCCATGTTCTGAGCTTCCCCAACAGCGCCGGGAACCAACCCCGGCCGTGCCGCCATGCTGTGAGCTTCCCCTGGCAGTGCCAGGAACCAACCCCGGCCGTGCCGCCATGCTGTGAGCTTCACCAACAGCGCCGGGAACCAACCCCGGCCGTGCCGCCATGTTCTGAGCTTCCCCAACAGCGCCGGGAACCAACCCCGGCCGTGCCGCCATGCTGTGAGCTTCACCAACAGCGCCGGGAACCGACCCCGGCCGTGCCGCCATGCTGTGAGCTTCACCAACAGCGCCGGGAACTGACCCCGGCCGTGCCGCCATGTTCTGAGCTTCCCCAACAGCGCCGGGAACCAACCCCGGCCGTGCCGCCATGCTGTGAGCTTCCCCTGGCAGTGCCAGGAACCAACCCCGGCCGTGCCGCCATGCTGTGAGCTTCACCAACAGTGCCGGGAACCAACCCCGGCCGTGCCGCCATGTTGTGAGCTTCACCAACAGTGCCAGGAACCAACCCCGGCCGTGCCGCCATGTTGTGAGCTTCACCAACAGTGCCAGGAACCAACCCTGGCCGTGCCGCCATGCTCTGAGCTTCCCCTGGCAGTGCCGCCATCTTCCCCAAGCCCCTCACCCACCTTCGAGGCAGCAGATCCGCCAAAGCCCGGAGTGGGTCAATCCGCCGGGATCGCGCCGGTCGCGGTGAGCCGCGTCCTCGCCGGAGATGTTGCTGGTGTTGCAGATGAAGGCGCGGGCG
The DNA here is from genome assembly GCF_030463565.1 of Pelecanus crispus. Lineage (NCBI taxonomy): Eukaryota > Metazoa > Chordata > Aves > Pelecaniformes > Pelecanidae > Pelecanus > Pelecanus crispus. The sequence goes on from NW_027461265.1 coordinate 90,923, forward strand.
TAAAGCCAGTAGTCGGTGCCGATGGCGATGGTCATGAGGCCGAAGGCGGCGAAGGCGCCCACCGTGGTGAGCAGCACCTGCACCCCTTTTTCGCACCAAACCACCCCCTCCCCATTCCAGCGCTTGAGCGACTCCAGCCTGAACCGGACCCCGGGGAAAACCCCGGCGCGGGGGCGGGGGGGGATCCAGGCGTTCGGCCCGATCCTGCTCCCCCCCACAGCGGGACGGGAGGACCCAGGCGTTTGGGGTGGGAGAGGGTGCTGGGGGGGGTCCCAGGCGTTTGGGGTGCAGAGAGGGTGCTGGGGGGACACCCAGGTGTTTGGGGTGCAGAGAGGGTGCTGGGGGGACACCCAGGTGTTTGGGGTGGGGAGAGGGTGCTGGGGGGGGGACCCAGGCGTTTGGGGTGCAGAGAGGGTGCTGGGGGGGGACACCCAGGCGTTTGGGGTGGGGAGAGGGTGCTGGGGGGGGGACCCAGGTGTTTAGGGTGCAGAGAGGGTGCTGGGGGGGTCACAGGCGTTTGGGGTGCTGGGGGGGGACCCAGGTGTTCGGGGTGGGGAGAGGGTGCTGGGTGGGGGTCACGCACAGTGTTTGGGGTGGGGAGAGGGTGCTGGGGGGGGGGGGACACCCAGGCGTTTGGGGTGGGAGAGGGTGCTGGGGTGCTGGCTGGGTGGGGGACCCAGGTGTTTGGGGTGGGGAGAGGGTGCTGGGGGGGACCCAGGCGTTCGGGGTGCAGAGAGGGTGCTGGGGTGCTGGGTGGGGGGGTCACACCTGGTGTTTGGGGTGCAGAGAGGGTGTTGGGTGGGGGGACACCCAGGTTTTTGGGGTGGGAGAGAGTGCTGGGGACACACACAGAGGGTGTTCCAGGCAGGGAGAGGGTGCTGGGCAACACACAACCCCCCCCAGGCGTTTGGGACCCCCCCCAGATTTCACCCCTACACCCCCCTGGCTGCTGGGGGGACGGGGAGGGGACCCAAGGGTCCGGGTCCAGCTACAGGGACCCCCCTACACCCACCCCCCTGCGTGGGGACCCACAATTTGCACCTTACACCCCCCCCCCCCCACCCTGGGGTGCTGAAGGGACGCAAACTTTTGGGGTTCCCCCCCCCCGCCACGTCTCAGGGCCCCGGGGGGGAGCGAGCGGCACCCGGGGCCGAGTCCATGGAGGGGGGGCCGGGGGGCGGCGACGACGTGGCCGCGGCTTCGCACGTTCACAAGCGCCGGCGGCTCCTCCGTGACGGCCGGCGAGCTGCGGAAAGAGAGAAGGGGACGGCCTCGCACGAGGGCTTTGCACGAGGGGCTTTGCACGAGGGGCGTCGCACGAGGGGCGTCGCACGAGGAGGCCTAACCTCGTGCCCCACAGTTTGTCCCCCCGCCCCGAAATAGGGCAGGGCTGTGCAAGCCTTCGTGCACGCTGCTCGCCGTGCGCTCGCACACGCGTGTGCGCTGCCACCCCCCCCCACACACAACACCCCCCCCGGCTCGCCGTCACGCGTGCTGACTCACAATCACCAGCGGGTGACTCACTGGCACGCACACGCGTGTGCGAGGCTGAGCGTGCGAGGTTGAGGGCGTACGTGGGCGGGCGAAAGGCCGCCACGCTCGTGCGAGGCGGGAGGGGGGGAAGGAGCGGCCACGTGCGGGCAGGGCACACGAGCGTGGCCACGCACACACGTGTGTAAGCGTGCCCGCGCGCGGGCGGCGCCGCGCAAGGTGGATGTGGGCGTGTGGGAGCGCGCACGTGGATGCGGGAGCCTGCACGCGCGCGTGGGAGGGTGCACATGGATGTGGGGGTGTGCACGCGCGTGTGGGAGCGTGCACATGGATGTGGGAACCTGCACGCGCGTGTGGGAGCGTGCACATGGATGTGGGCGCATGTAGGAGCGTGCACATGGATGTGGGAACCTGCACGCGCGTGTGGGAGCGTGCACATGGATGTGGGCGCATGTAGGAGCGTGCACATGGATGTGGGAGCCTGCACGCACGTGTGGGAGCGTGCACACACATGTGGGAATGTGCACATGGATGTGGGAGCCTGCACACATGTGTGGGAGCGTGCACACGGATGCGGGAGCATGTAGAAGCGTGCACATGGATGTGGGAGCGTGCTCGTGCATACGGGCGCCTGCACACGCGTGTGGGTGGCCAGCGCTGCGCACACGCGTGTGCTCGTGCTCCACCCGGATGCCTGGGTCCACCCCCCAGCCCCCCTCCATGTTGCGGGGGGGGTTGGTTACCCCACCCCTCCCCCCAACCAGCCCCCCCCCCCCCCAAATGGGGTGGGAAATGCCCCTCCCCCCCAGCACCAGACCCCCCCACCCCCCAAACCTCCTGCTGCCCCCCCCCCACCTCCCCAGGTGCCCCCAATCTCCCCCCCCCAAGCCCCCCAACACCCCCAAGGGATCCCCAAAAGACCCCAGAACCCCCCCTAGACCCCAACACCCCCCAGAGCCCCCCAAAAGCTCTCAGGACCGCTGTCTGCCCCCCAACACCCCCCAGGGATCCCTAAGAGCCCCCTCCAAATGCCCCTGGACCCAAACACCCCCCAGAGCCCCCCCCGAAACCCCCAGGATGCCTTTCCGCCCCATAACACCCCCCCAGGAACCCCCAAAAACCCCCACGGCCTCCCCAAGACCCCCCTAGATCCCAACACCCCTCAAAGACCCCCCAAAAACCCCCAGGACCCCTGTCTGCCCCCCCACGCCCCCCAGGGATCCCCAAAAGCCCCCAGAGCCCCCCCCCCAAGAACCCTCCGGACTCCAACACCCCCCAGAGCCCCCCCAAAACCCTCAGGACCCCTGTCTACCCCCCAACACCCCCCAGGGATCCCCAAAACCGCCCAGAGCCCCCCTAAGAACCCCCTGGACCCCTACCCCCCCTGGAGAACCCCCAAAAGCCCCCAGGACCCCTGTCTGCTCCCTGACACCCCCCAGGGATCCCCAAAAGCCCCCCCCAAGACCCCCATGGACTCCAACACCCCCCAGAGCCCCCCCCAAAACCCTCAGGACCCCTGTCCGCTCCCTAACACCCCCCAGGACCCCCCAGAAACCCCCACGGCCTCCTCAAGATTTCCCTGGACCCCAGCACCCCTCAAAGACCCCCCCAAACCCCTCCAGGACCCCTGTCTGCTCCCTAACACCCCCCAGGGATCCCCAAAAGCCCCCAGAGCCCCCCCCCAAGACCTCCCTGGACCCCTACCCCCCCCGAGCCCCCCCAAACCCCCTCAGGGTCCTCCCAAGACTCCCCCTGGCTCCTACCCCCCCCCAGGGCCCCCCAAAACCCCTCAGGCTCCCCTCAAGACCCCCCCCCCGGCACCTACCCCCCTCCAAACCCCTTCAGGGCTCCCACAAACCCCCTCAGGGTCCCCCCAAGACCCCCCAGACCCCCCCATCCCCCAGAAACCCCCAAAGGCCCCCAGGGCCCCCCTTTAAAACCCCTCAGGGTCCCCCCAACACCTCCCCCAGCTCCTACCACCCCAGGGCCCCCCAAAACCCCCTCAGGGTCCCCTCAAGATGCCCCCCAGCTCCTAACCCCCCCAGGGGACCCCAAAACCCCTTCAGGGTGCCCCCAAGACACTCCCGGACCCCCTATCCCCCAGAACTCCCTCAAAGGCCCCCAGGACCCCCCTAAGCCCCCTCAGGGTCCCCCCAAGACCCCCCACCGGCCCCTACACCCCCCCAGAACCCCCCAAAACCTCTCAGGGTCCCCCCAAGAGCCCCCCGGGCTCCTACCCCCCCCAAACATCCTCAGGACTCCCCCAAAACCCCTCAGGGTCCCTCCAAGACCCTCCCGGCTCCTACACCCACCAGGGGCCCCCCAAAACCCCTCAGGGTCCCCTCAAGACCCCCACCGGCTCCTACACCCACCAGGACCCCCCAAAACCCCTCAGGGTCCCCTCAAAAACCCCACTGGCTCCTATCCCCACCAGGGCCCCCCAAAACCCCTCAGGGTCCCCTCAAGACCCCCCACCGGCTCCTACCCCCCGCAGAGGGCCCCCCAAAACCCCTCAGGGTCCCCCCTAAGTTCTCCCCAGCCCCTGCCCCCCCCAGGGCACCCCAAAACCCCTCAGGGTCCTCTCAAGACCCCCCCGGCCCCTACCCCCCCCAGGGCACCCCTAAACCCCCCAGGGTCCCCCAAAACCCCTCAGGGACCTCTCAAGACCCCCCACCGGCTCCTACCCCCCCCAGGGTCCCCCAAACCCCCTCAGGGTCCCCCCCAAGAACCCCCCGGCCCCTACCCCCCCCAGGGCCCCCCTAAACCCCCCCAGGGTCCCCCAAAACCCCTCAGGGTCCTCTCAAGACACCCCCCCCCGGCCCTTACGCCCCAGGGCCCCCCAAAACCCCCCAGGACCCCCCAAACCCCCTCAGGGTCCTCTCAAGACACCCCCCCCCCGGCCCTTACGCCCCCAGGGCTCCCCAAAACCTCCCAGGGTCCCCCAAAACCCCTCAGGGTTCCCCCCAAGACCCCCCCCGGCCCCTCCACCCCCCAGGGCCCCCCAAAACCCCCTCAGGGTCCCCCCCCAAGCCCCCCCCGGCCCCTCCACCCCCCAGGGCCCCCCAAAACACCCTCAGGGTCCCCCCCCAAGACCCCCCCGACCCCTACCCCCCCAGGGCCCCCCAAAACCCCCCAGAGCCCCCCAAAACCCCCTGCCCCCCCCCTACCCTTCTCAGCCGCCGGTTTGGGGGTGCCGGGGGGGGGGGGTGGTTGAGCCCGGTTTTGGGGTGCGGGGGCTCGTGCCGGGGGGGGGTCCCGGTGCCTGGGGGTCCTGGTGCCGGTTTTGGGGGGCCGCTCCTGGGGGGGTCCCGGGGGTGCCGGTGCTGGGGGGGGTCCCTGAGGGGGGGGGGTCCCGGGGTGCCGGTACCGGTACCGGTCCGGGTGCGGCTGCGGCGGGCGCGGGAGGGGGGGGGGGGGGGGCGGGGCCCCCCCGTGCCGGGGAGGGGGGGGGGCGGCGGGGGGAGGGGGGGGGCGAAGCGGTGCGGGGCGGAGCCTGGAAGCTTCGGGGGTGACGTCAGCGGGGGGGCGGGGCGGAGGAGGGGCGGGGCTAAGGGGAATTCGGGGGGGGGGGGGCGGGGGGGGGGCTCCCGGTCCGTGGGCAGCTCCTTCCCGCCGCCCGGTGCCATGGTGATGGGGATGCGGACCGATATCCTAGCAACCGCGTGGCCACGCCCCACAAGCCCCGGGGGGGGGGGGCTGAGAGGATCCAGGACCCCCCCCCGTGCCCCCCTCCCCCTCCCAATGCCCCCGGCCCCTAATTGCCCACCTCACCCCCCCACTGCCCCCCAATTGCCCCCCCAGCCCCTAATTGTCCCCATCACCCCCCCACTGCCCCCCAATTGCCCCCCCAGCCCCTAATTGTCCCCATCACCCCCCATTGCCCCCCCAATTGCCCCCCCAGTTCCCCATTGCCCCCCCAAGCCCTAACTGCCCCCATTACCCCCCATGCTCCCCCAATTGCCCCCCAATCCCCCATTGCCCCCCCAGCCCCTAATTGCCCCCATTACCCCCCTCTGCCCCCCATTGCTCCCCCAATTGCCCCCCAATCCCCCATTGCCTCCCCAGCCCCTAATTGCCCCCATTACCCCCCATTGCCCTCCCTATTGCCCCCCCAGTCCCCCATTGCCCCCCCAGCCCCTAATTGCCCCCATTACCCCCCTCTGCCCTCCCTATTGCCCCCCCAGTCCCCCATTGCCCCCCCAGCCCCTAATTGCCCCCATTACCCCCTACTGCCCCCCCAATTGCCCCTTCACCCCCCCAATTGCCCCCCCCCCCAGTGGGGTTCCCATGGGCTCTTGGAGGATTTTGGGGGGGTCCCAGAGGTGGGTTTGGGGGGGCACACAGAGGGGGGGGGGGTGTAGTTTGAATGTTTTTATTGAGGTCGCATCGATCCCTATTTACATATCGTACAGCGGGGGGGGGGTGGGCAAATTCGGGGGGGGGGTGCCCACACCCCGGACCGGGGGGGCTCAATGCTCCCCCCCCCCCCAGCCCCATTCCCCCTCCCTGGGTCCCCTTCACCAGGAGCCCCCCCCGCTGCCCCCCACTTTGGGGGTGTTAACCCATCCCCCCTGCCCCCCCCTTCTATTTTTTCGGGGGGGGGGAAGCTACATATTGAAGCCATTTATTGCCACAGAAATTTGGGGGGGTCCTTCCCCCCCCCCCACCCCCCCAGATTGGGCAACCCAGGCATCTGGGCTCCCCCTTCCCTCCCCCACCCCCAAAGCTATCCCCCCCCCACCCCTCCCCAAGGACCCAGGTGTCCGGGCCCCCCCCCCCCCCCATTGCTCTAGGGCCTGCCCATTGCTCTAGGACCCCCCCAGCAAGGACCCAGGCATCTGGGGCCCCCCCCGCCCCCCCCAAATTTGTGCTAATGGGAGCTGGCAGCCATGGGAGGGGCTGACCCCACCGTGGACCAGCCACGCGGGGGGCAGGGGGCAGAGTTCAAAGGTCAGAGGAAGACCCCTAAATTTGGGGGGGGGGTGCAAAGCATCGTTAAAGCCAAAGGGGCTCAAAAGCAGCAGAGAGCCTGGGGGGGGGCGGTGTCTGGATCTGCCCCCCCCCCATCACTCTCAGGGTCCTCACCTGGGAGGTCCCCCAGCACCCCAGGGGTCAATGGGGACACAATAAAGATGGCGGCCAAGCCACATCCTGCCTTGCGTGGCCGTGATTGGTAGGAGAAGATGGCTGTCGAGCCACATTGGCCATGGATGGCAGGAGAAGATGGCTGCCGGGTCATATCCTGTCCATCATTGGCCGTGGTGGCAACAGAAAATGGCCGCCATGGCTCATCCTGTCCATCATTGGCCACGGTGGCAAGAGAAGATGGCCGCCATGGCTCTTCCTGTCCATCATTGGCCACGGTGGCAACAGAAAATGGCCGCCATGGCTCTTCCTGTCCATCACTGGCCACGGTGGCAAGAGAAGATGGCCGCCATGGCTCATCCTGTCCATCATGGCCACGGTGGCAACAGAAAATGGCCGCCATGGCTCTTCCTGTCCATCATTGGCCACGGTGGCAAGAGAAGATGGCCTCCATGGCTCTTCCTGTCCATCATTGGCCACGGTGGCAACAGAAAATGGCCTCCATGGCTCTTCCTGTCCATCATTGGCCACGGTGGCAACAGAAAATGGCCTCCATGGCTTCCTGTCCATCATTGGCCACGGTGGCAACAGAAAATGGCTGCCAAGCTGTTGCTTGTCCATCATTGGCTGTGGTGGCAGGAGAAGATGGCCGCCAAGGTTCCTCCTGACCATCATTGGCTGTGGTGGCCGAAGAAGATGGCTGCCAAGCCACACTGGCCACGGTGGTCAGACAAGATGGCTGCTGAGCTCCATCCTGGCCACTGTTGGCTATAGTAGATGGGACAAGATGGCCACTGAGCCATGTCCTGTCCATTGTTGGCCATGGCGGCAGGAGAAGATGGCCGCCAAGGCCGGCCCCGCCCATCATTGGCCATGGCTGGTGTGACAAGATGGCCGCTGAGCCATCTCCTGTCTTTTGTTGGCCGCGGAGGCAGGAGAAGATGGCGGCCAAGTCGCATCCCGTCCACCGCTGGCCATGGTGGAGGTGACAAGATGGCCGCCGAGCCACCCTGGCCACCATGGCGGGACAGGATGGCCGCCAAGTGACGTCCCATCTGCCACCGGCCATGCTTGGCGTGACAAGATGGCCGCTGGTGGCCAGAATGGGGCGGGGCCGTGGTGGCCCCAGTGGTGGCCTCGTCCCCAGCAGGGTCCTGGTGGCCCCAGATGTCCCCAATGTCCCCAACCCCAGATGTCCCCTGGATGTCCCATCTCTGGTGGCCCCATTGTCCCAACTTTGGTGGCCTGAGATGTTCCTCAATGTCCCCAACCCCAGATGTCCCCATCCTTGGTGGCCCTGTTGTCCCAACTTTGGTGGCCCCAGATGTCCCCAGTGTCCCCAACCCCAGATGTCCCCACCCTTGGTGGCCCTGTTGTCCCATCTCTGGTGGCCCCAGATGTCCCCAGTGTCCCCAACCCCAGATGTCCCCACCCTTGGTGGCCCCGTTGTCCCATCCTTGGTGGCCCCAGATGTCCCCAGTGTCCCCAACCCCAGATGTCCCCACCCTTGGTGGCCCCGTTGTCCCAACTTTGGTGGCCCCAGATGTCCCCAGTGTCCCCAGCCCCAGATGTCCCCACCCTTGGCGGCCCCGTTGTCCCATCCTTGGTGGCCCCAGATGTCCCCAGTGTCCCCACCCCAGATGTCCCCACCCTTGGTGGCCCCGTTGTCCCATCCTTGGTGGCCCCAGATGTCCTCAGTGTCCCCAACCCCAGATGTCCCGTGGATGTCCCATCTCTGGTGGCCCCGTTGTCCCATCCTTGGTGGCCCCAGATGTCCCTCAGTGTCCCCAGCCCCACTGGCTCCAGGTCAATGTCCCCAGCGTCCCAATTGTCCCCATGTCCCCGCTGTCCCCATCCTCCCCACGTCCCCAATTGTCCCCGTGTCCCCGCTGTCCCCATTGCCCTCATTGCCCCCATGTCCCCATGTCTCTGCTGTCCCCATCCTCCCCACCTCCCAATTGTCCCCCGCATCCCCAATTGTCCCCACGTCCCCAATGGTCCCCACGTCCCCAGTTGTCCCCAATCGTCCCCAATGGTCCCCACATCCCCAATCGTCCCCACGTCCCCAAGCGTCCCCATGTCACCAATCATCGCCATGTCCCCAATCGTCCCCCCATCCCCAATTGTCCCCACGTCCCCAATCAACGCCACATCCCAGTCGTCCCCAATTGTCCCCCGCATCCCCAATCGTCCCCACGTTCCCAATTGTCCCCATGTCCCAATCGTCCCCACGTCCCCAAGTGTCCCCATGTCCCCACCATCCCCAATCGTCCCCACCCTCCCCACATCCCAAATCATCCCTACATCCCCAATCGTCCCCCCATCCCCAATTGTCCCCATGTCACCAATCATCGCCACGTCCCCAATCGTCCCCCGCATCCCCAATTGTCCCCACGTCCCCAATCGTCCCCATGTCACCAATCATCCCCCGCATCCCCAATTGTCCCCATGTCCCAATTGTCCACACGTCCCCAATCGTCCCCACGTCCCCAATCGTCCCCCTGCCCCCCACCATCCCCCCGTCCCCAATTGTCCCCACGTCCCCAATCGTCCCCCCATCCCCAATTGTCCCCACGTCCCCAATCGTCCCCATGTCACCAATCATCGCCACGTCCCCAATTGTCCCCCCATCCCCAATCGTCCCCCGCCCCCCATCCTCCCCCCATCCCCAATTGTCCCCACGTCCCCAATCAACGCCACATCCCCAATCGTCCCCCCGCATCCCCAATTGTCCCCACGTCCCAATTGTCCCCACGTCCCCAATCGTCCCCCGTCCCCAATTGTCCCCATGTCACCAAACATCCCCCCGTCCCCAATCGTCCCCAATTGTCCCCCGCATCCCCAATTGTCCCCACGTCCCAATCGTCCCCACGTCCCCAATCGTCCCCCTGCCCCCCGTCATCCCCCCGTCCCCAATTGTCCCCATGTCACCAATCATCGCCACGTCCCCAATTGTCCCCCCATCCCCAATTGTCCCCCCGTCCCCAATCGTCCCCCCCGCCCCCCATCATCCCCCTGTCCCCAATCGTCCCCACGTCCCCAATCGTCCCCCTGCCCCCATCATCCCCCCGTCCCCAATCGTCCCCCCGGCCCCAATCGTCCCCCCGCCCCCCGCCATCCCCCCACCCCCAACCGCCCCCCGCCGCCCCCGCCGCCCCCCCGCCCTAGCAGGGGGAGGTGGAGAGGTGGCCGTGCTGGGGGTACTTGATGGCGGGGGGGTAATTCTGCGTCATCTGGATGGAGACGTCGGAGGAGGCGTCGGAGGGGCTGCGGGCGCGGGGCCAGGCGCGGGGCTGCAGGAACTGCCCCCGACAGCCCCGAGCAGGCGCTCAGCCGCGGCCGCAGCAGCCCCGCCGGCGCCCGGTACAGCTCCTCCTCCGCGTAGCGCTTGGTGAACAGGTACACCGACATCACGCCCGCGCCCTGCCGGGGATGGGGACAGTGGGCGAGGGTGGGCGAGGGTGGGCGAGGGTGAACAGGTACACCGACATCACGCCCGCGCCCTGCCGGGGATGGGGACAGTGGGCGAGGGTGGGCGAGGGTGGGTGAGGTGAACAGGGATACCAACATCGCGCCCGCACCCGGCTGGGGATGGGGACGGGGACAGTGGGCGAGGGTGGGCGAGGGTGGGCGAGGGTGAACAGGTACACCGACATCACGCCCGCGCCCAGCCGGGGATGGGGACAGTGGGCGAGGGTGAACGGGGACACCGGCATCGCGCCCGCACCCGGCTGGGGATGGGGACAGTGGGCGAGGGTGAACGGGGACACCGGCATCGCGCCCCGCGCCCTGCCGGGGACGGGGACAGTGGGCGAGGGTGGGCGAGGGTGAACAGGGACACCAACATCGCGCCCGCGCCCTGCCGGGGACGGGGACAGCAGGAGAGGGTGAACGGGGACACCGACATCGTGCCCGCACCCGGCTGGGGACAGGGACAGTGGGCGAGGGTGGGCGAGGGTGGGCGAGGGCAAAGAGGGACACCCGACATCGCACCCACACCCTGCCGGGGACGGGGACAGTGGGCGAGGGTGGGCGAGGGTGGGTGAGGGTGGGTGAGGGTGAACAGGGATACCAACATCGCACCCGCACCCGGCTGGGGACGGGGACAGTGGGCGAGGGTGGGCGAGGGTGGGTGAGGGTGAACAGGGACACCAACATCACGCCCGCGCCCTGCCGGGGACGGGGACAGCAGGAGAGGGTGAACGGGGACACCGGCATCGCGCCCGCACCTGGCTGGGGACGGGGACAGTGGGCGTGGGTGGGCGAGGGTGGGTGAGGGTGAACGGGGACACCGACATCGTGCCCGCGCCCTGCCGGGGACGGGGACAGTGGGCGAGGGTGGGTGAGGGTGGGCGAGGGCAAAGGGGGACACCGACATCGCACCCGCGCCCTGCCGGGGACGGGGACAGCGGGCGAGGGTGGGCGAGGGTGGGCGAGGGTGGGCGAGGGCGAAGGGGGACACCGACATCGCACCCGCGCCCTGCCGGGGACGGGGACAGTGGGCAAGGGTGGGCGAGGGTGGGCGAGGGCGAAGGGGGACACCGACATCGCGCCCGCGCCCTGCCGGGGACGGGGACAGCGGGCGAGGGTGGGCGAGGGTGGCGAGGGTTGAACAGGGACACCAACATTGCGCCCGGCCCTGCCGGGGACGGGATAGCGGGCGAGGGTGGGCGAGGGTGGGCGAGGGTGGGCGAGGGCGAAGGGGGATACCGACATCGCGCCCGCGCCCTGCCGGGGACGGGGACAGCGGGCGAGGGTGGGCGAGGGTGGGCGAGGGTGTGAAGTGTGGGCGAGGGTGCACGAGGGTGGGCGAGGGCACATGAGGGTGGGTGGAGGGTGGGCGAGGGTGGGCGAGGGCAAAGGGGGACGCCGACATCGCGCCCGTGCCCAGCCGGGGATGGAGACAGGGTGGGCGAGGGTGGGCGAGGATGGGCAAGGGTGGGCGAGGGTGGGCGAGGGTGGGTGAGGGCGCGTGAAGGATGTGCGAGGGGCACGATGGCGGCGTGAGGGGCGGGCGAAGGGCACGTGGGGCGCGCGTGGGGCACGCAAGGGGCACGCGAGGGTCGTGTGAGGCGCACGAGGGGCGTGCGAGGGGCGTGAGAGGCGGCGCACCTCTTTGAGGAGGAAGGAGGAGGCGGCGAAGGCGAAGGACCAGCCGTAGCGATACTGGAAATATTGCTCGGAGCCGCTGGGCCGGTTCATCACCTCGTCGTTGATGCTGGAGATGTAGAGCACCAGCCCCACCACCAGCGACAGCCCTGTGGGGGGGCCGGGGGCAGTTAGGGGGGGCCCTGAGGCAGATATGGGGGGCCTGGGGTGACCTGGGGCAGATATGGGGGTCCCAGGGGCAGATATGGGGGGCCTGGGGGGGGCGCTGGGGCAGATATGGGGGGCCTGGGGTGACCCTGGGGCAGATATGGGGGTCCCAGGGGCAGATATGGGGGGCCTAGGGCAGATATGGGGGTCCCAGGGGCAGATATGGGGGGCCTGGGGCAGATATGGGGGGCCTGGGGGGTCCCTGGGGCAGTTAGGGGGGGCCCTGGGGCAGATATGGGGGGTCTCTGGGGCAGATATGGGGGGGCCTGGGGCAGATATGGGGGTCCCAGGGGCAGATATGGGGGCCGTGGGGCAGTTATGGAGGGCCTGGGGGGTCCCTAGGGCATATACAAGGGGCCCTGGGGTAGATCTGGGGGCCCTGGGGGGGCCCTGGGGCAGATATGGGGCTCCCTGGGGCAGTTATGGGGGGTCTGGGGCAGTCATGGGGGTCCCGGAGGTCCCTGGGGCAGCTGTGGGGGTCCTGGAGCAGATGCGGGGGTCCCAGGGGGTCCCTGGGGCAGATATGGGGGGCCCTGGTGCAGTTATGGGGGGTCTGGGGCAGTTATGGGGGTCCCGGCAGCAGATATGGGGGTCCCAGGGGCAGATATGGGGGGCCTGGGGGGTGCCGGGGCAGGTATGGGGAGCTTGGGGGGTCCCTGCAGCAGATCTGGGGGTCCTGGGGCAGTTACGGGGGTCCTGGGGGCTCCCTGGGGCAGCTGTGGGGGTCCCAGGGGGTCCTTGGGGCAGATGTGGGGTCCCTGGAGCAGATGTGGGGGTCATGGGGGGGGGGTCCTGGGGGCAGATATGGGGACCCTGGGGCAGATGTGGGGGTCCCTGGGGCAGTTATGGGGGTCTTGGGGGTTTCCTGGGGCAGATGTGGGGGACCCTGGGGCAGATATGGGGGGTTATGGGGCAGTTATGGGGGTCCTGGGGGGGTCCCTGCAGCAGATCTGGGGGTCCTGGGGAAGCTGTGGGGTCTCTGGGGCAGATATGGGGACCCTGGGGCAGTTATGGGGGGTCTGGGGCAGTTATGGGGGGTCCCTGGGGCAGCTGTGGGGGTCCCAGGGGGTCCCTGGGGCAGATCTGGGGGGCCCTGGTGCAGTTATGGGGGCCCTGGTGCAGTTATGGGGGTCCCGGCGGCAGATATGGGGGTCCCAGGGGCAGATATGGGGGGCCTGGGGGGTGCCAGGGGCAGATATGGGGGTCCCAGGGGCAGATATGGGGGGCCTGGGGGGTGCCAGGGGCAGATATGGGGGTCCCAGGGGCAGATATGGGGGGCTTGGGGGGGTCCCTGGGGCAGATATGGGGGTCCCAGGGGGTCCCTGGGGCAGATCTGGGGGGCCCTGGGGCAGTTATGGGGGGTCTGGAGCAGTTATGGGGGTCCCGGGGGGTCCCTGGGGCAGATATGGGGGCGCTGGGGCAGATGGGGGTGTCCCGGGGGGTCCCTGGGGCAGCTGTGGGGGTCCTGGAGCAGATGTGGGGGTC
>NW_027461266.1:0-103855 GCF_030463565.1 Pelecanus crispus
TTTCCGCCGCGCCTCCCATCGCCCCTAATTCCCCAAATACCCAATTAATTCCTTGGGTTTTTTTTTCCCCCCCAATTCCAGGTGAAATAATCCGACTCCTGACACATTTCTCCGCCCGCAAGCGCCGCCTCGTCCCGTCCGCCGCCGAAAATCACCGGGGATTTTGTCGGGAGTCTCCGACCCCACTTGTAAACCCCTTCCTCCTCCCCCCGTGTAAATATTCCCCATCCAGAATAATAAATTTTGTCCAATTTCTCCCCGTTTTCCACGTGATTTGCTCCGGGATTACGCAACGCAAGGGCGCTTTGCATTCCAGCACCCACTTTTTTTTTTTTTTTTTTTTTTTTGGAAAGGGGTCGGTAGCGGGAAGGAAGAATTTTGGGGGGGTGCGTTGGGGGTGGGGAGCGTCGCGGGCACCATTTTGGCGGCGGCGCAACGGGGCGCGCGCTCCCCGGAGTTGTTCTTGGGGGGTTGCAAGGGGGGTGGAAGCTCCTAGGAGTTTTTTTGGGGGGTTTCCATGCTCCTAGAGTTGTTTTTGGGGGTTACAATGGTTGGATGCTCCCAGGAGTTGTTTTGGGGGGTTTCCATGCTCCTAGGAGTTGTTTTTTGGTGAGTTACAATAGGTTGGATGCTCCTAGGAGTTGTTCTGGGGGGGTTCCATGCTCTAGGAGTTGTTTTTTGGTGAGTTACAATAGGTTGGATGCTCCTAGGAGTTGTTTTGGGGGCTTCCATGCTCCTAGGAGTTGTTTTGGGGGCTTTGCACACTCCTAGAGTTGTTTTTTGGCAGGTTACAATGGGGTGGATGCTCCTAGGAGTTGTTTTGGGGGTTTCCATGCTCCTAGGAGCTGTTTCTGGGGGGCATTGCAATGGGGTGTATGCTCCTAGGAGTTGTTTTGGGGGCTTTGCAACTCCTAGGAGTTGTTATAGGGGGGGTTGCAATGGGTTGGATGCTCCTAGGAGTTGTTTTTGGGGGGTTTACAATGGGTTGGATGCTCCTAGGAGTTGCTTTGGGGGCTTTGCACACTCCTAGGAGTTGTTTTTTTGGCAGGTTACAATAGGTTGGATGCTCCTAGGAGTTGTTTTGGGGGGGTTCCATGCTCCTAGGAGTTGTTTTGGGGGCTTTGCACACTCCTAGGAGTTGTTTTTTGGCAGGTTACAATGGGGTGGATGCTCCTAGGAGTTGTTTTGGGGGTTTCCATGCTCCTAGGAGCTGTTTCTGGGGGGCATTGCAATGGGGTGTATGCTCCTAGGAGTTGTTTTGGGGGCTTTGCAACTCCTAGGAGTTGTTATAGGGGGGGGTTGCAATGGGTTGGATGCTCCTAGGAGTTGTTTTTGGGGGGTTTACAATGGGTTGGATGCTCCTAGGAGTTGCTTTGGGGGCTTTGCACACTCCTAGGAGTTGTTTTTTGGCAGGTTACAATAGGTTGGATGCTCCTAGGAGTTGTTTTGGGGGGGTTCCATGCTCCTAGGAGTTGTTTTGGGGGCTTTGCACACTCCTAGGAGTTGTTTTTTGGCAGGTTACAATGGGGTGGATGCTCCTAGGAGTTGTTTTGGGGGTTTCCATGCTCCTAGGAGCTGTTTCTGGGGGGCATTGCAATGGGGTGTATGCTCCTAGGAGTTGTTTTGGGGGCTTTGCAACTCCTAGGAGTTGTTATAGGGGGGGTTGCAATGGGTTGGATGCTCCTAGGAGTTGTTTTTGGGGGGTTTACAATGGGTTGGATGCTCCTAGGAGTTGCTTTGGGGGCTTTGCACACTCCTAGGAGTTGTTTTTTGGCAGGTTACAATAGGTTGGATGCTCCTAGGAGTTGTTTTGGGGGGGTTCCATGCTCCTAGGAGTTTTTGGGGGGGGACATTGCAATGGGGTGGATGCTCCTAGGAGTTGTTTTTGGGGGGGGGGTTCAACGGGTTGGATGCTCCTAGGAGTTGCTTTGGAGGGGGGTTGCAGTGGGACACGTGCTCCCAGGAGTTGTTTTTGGGGGGTTCCATGCTCCTAGGAGTTGTTTTTGGTGAGTTACAATAGGTTGGATGCTCCTAGGAGTTGTTTTGGGGGTTTCCAGGCTCCAAGGAGTTGTTTTTGGAGGGTTGCAATGTGGTCAATGCTCCTAGGAGTTGTTTTGGGGGCTTCCATGCTCCTAGGAGTTGTTTTGGGGGCTTTCAACACTCCTAGGAGTTGTTTTTTGGCAGGTTACAATAGGTTGGATGCTCCTAGGAGTTGTTTTGGGGGGGTTCCATGCTCCTAGGAGCTGTTTTTGGGGGGCATTGCAATGGGGTGGATGCTCCTAGGAGTTGTTTTGGGGGTTTCCATGCTCCTAGGAGTTGTTTTTGGGGGGTTGCAATGGATTGGATGCTCCTAGGAGTTGTTTTGGGGGTTTGCACACTCCTAGGAGTTGTTTTGGGGGATTTCCATGCTCCTAGGAGTTGTTTTAGGGGGGGTTGCAATGGGTTGGATGCTCCTAGGAGTTGTTTTGGGGGTGTCCATGCTCCTAGGAGTTGGTTTTTTGGGGTGCTCACCCTCACCACCCTCCTCTCGCTTTCTCCAGCTTCTACGCAAGCTCCCTTCGTCTACCCCGTGGCTCCGTGCTGCTCGGCCAGCGCCCAGGGCACCATCTTGGTTTGCCTGGTGACCAGCTTCTTCCCCAATGGCATCCAAGTCGAATGGGAGCCCCAGGTTGCCAGCACCTCCGTGATCCTGCCCGTTAACATGGCTCCCCGGACGAGCAGCCTCTACATGACCAGCAGCCACGCCAGCTTCACCGGCGGGAGCCGAGACGCCGTGTGCCGCGTCCACCACCTCCAGTCCAAGTTGACGGTCTCCAAGAACTTCTCCAAAGACGGTAGGAAAACGGCTGGGGGAAGGGGGCCGGGGTGACCTCGCGGACGCGGGGGGGCCGGGGGTGACGTCATGGTGGCGCCCATCCCCATGTCCCCTTGGCAGCGTGTGCGCCGGCAGCGCAACCGCCGCGGCTTTATTTGGTGGAACCGCCGTGCGAAGACGACACCGACGTTGCCGCCGCTGCCGCCGAAGACGTCTTGCAGCTTCTCTGCGTCTTCAGGCCTTCCAAATCGGAGCAGGTCAAGCTGTCCTGGTTGAAGAACGGGAAGGAGGTGAAGGATTCCGGCGGCGAGGCGGCAAACGGCGGCCAAAGTTGGTTGGACGTCCGCCGGGCGAGTTGGGACGAAGGGGACGTCTACAGCTGCAAGGGGACGCAGGCGGTGGGGGGAAGCGTGGTGATGCGCAACACCAGCAAGTGCACGGGTAAGGGGGTGGGGGGTGCTGTGGGGTGCGGGCGGGGGGGCCGGAATGGGGTGGGAGGGTGGGGAGACATCAGAGGTGCTGGGTGGGTGGGGAGATGGCAGATGGGATGGGTGAGGAGATGTTGGCCGTGATGGGGGGTGGATGGGGGGACACCAGGCATGATGGGTGGGTGGGTGGGTGGGTGGATGGATGGGTGGACAGATGGATGGGTGGACAAGAAGATGGAGGAGAAGACGGATGGATGGATGGATGGATGGATGGATGGATGGATGGATGGATGGATGGATGAACAAGAAGATGGACAGGTAGATGGATGGAGGAAAAGATGGATGGATGGAGGAGAAGATGGATGGATAGATGGATGGATGGATGGTTGGCTGAGAAGACGGATGGACGGATGGATGGACGGATGGATGGACGGATGGATGGATGGATGGATGAGAAGATAGGTGGATGAGAAGATGGGTGAGAAGATGGATGGATGGAGGAGAAGATGGATGGGTGGATGGATGGACGGATGGACGAGTAGATGGCCAGGAAGATGGATGGATGGATGGATGGTTGGGTGAGAAGATGGATGGATGGATGGATGGATGGATGGATGGATGAGTAGATGGATGAGAAGATGGGTGGATGGACAAGAAGACTGATGGGTGGGTGGGTGGGTGGATGGGTGGGGCCACCCCACCCCCCGCACCCCACCGTGGACCTTCTCATCTCCTCCTGCCCCCGCAGCCTGCCTCAGCTCCTCGCTCCCGCCGCAACTCTACGCCACCCAACCCACCTACGCCGACCTTCTGGCCGGCCCGGCCGTGGCCTCTTGTCTTCTCCTGGGTTGGCACCTCCACGCTGCCACCCTCTCCTGGCAAGAAAGCCGCCATGCCGGCCGCCAGGCCCACCTCACCCGGCACCCCAACGGCACCCAAAGCCTTCTCCTCACCCTTCCCGTCACCCTGGAGCAATGGGTGGCCGGGCTGGAGCTCACCTGCAAAGCCACCGTCCCCTGCCACCCCGGCCTCAGCCACAAGCTCTCCGTGGGGCCCGCCTGTGAGTTCGGGGACCCCTAGGGGGCAGTGCGGGGCCATATAGGGGTCATTTGGGACCTTTTAGGGGTCATTTGGGACGATTTAGGGGTCGCACGGGGCCATATAGGGGTCGTTTGGGACCATTTTGGGGTCTCATGGGGCCATATAGGGGTCATTTGGGACCATTTAGGGGTCGCATGGGGCCTTATGGGGTCATTTGGGACCATTTAGGGGTCATTTGGGGGTCGCACGGGGCCATATAGGGGTCATTTGGGACCATTTAGGGGTCGCACGGGGCCATATAGGGGTCGTTTGGGACCATTTAGGGGTCTCATGGGGCCATATAGGGGTCGTTTGGGACCATTTTGGGGTTGCATGGGGCCATATAGGGGTCGTTTGGGACCATTTAGGGGTCGCACGGGGCCATATAGGGGTCGTTGGGGACCATTTAGGGGTCGCACGGGGCCATATAGGGGTCGTTTGGGACCATTTAGGGGTCGCACGGGGCCATATAGGGGTCGTTGGGGACCATTTAGGGGTCGTTTGGGACCATTTAGGGGTTGCACGGGGCCATATAGGGGTCACATGGGGCCATATAGGGGTCACACAGGTCCATTT
This sequence comes from Pelecanus crispus, assembly GCF_030463565.1. Lineage (NCBI taxonomy): Eukaryota > Metazoa > Chordata > Aves > Pelecaniformes > Pelecanidae > Pelecanus > Pelecanus crispus. The sequence continues at coordinate 4,900 of NW_027461266.1, forward strand.
AGGGGTCGTTTGGGACCATTTTGGGGTTGCACAGGGACATTTAGGGGTCATTTGGGACCATTTAGGGGTTGCATGGGGCCATATAGGGGTCGTTTGGGACCATTTAGGGGTCGCACGGGGCCATATAGGGGTCGTGGGGGACCATTTAGGGGTCGTTTGGGACCATTTAGGGGTCGCACGGGGCCATATAAGGGTCGTTTGGGACCATTTAGGGGTCTCATGGGGCCATATAGGGGTCGTTTGGGACCATTTAGGGGTCGCACGGGGCCATATAGGGGTCACATGGGGCCATATAGGGGTCACACAGGTCCATTTAGGGGTCGTTTGGGACCATTTAGGGGTTGCACGGGGCCATTTAGGGGTCGTTTGGGACCATTTAGGGGTCGCATGGGGCCATATAGGGGTCGTTGGGGACCATTTAGGGGTCGTTGGGGACCATTTAAGGGTCGCACAGGGCCATATAGGGGTCGTTTGGGACCATTTAGGGGTCTCATGGGGCCATATAGGGGTTGCATGGGGCCATATAGGGGTTGCATGGGGCCATATAGGGGTCGTTTGGGACCATTTTGGGGTTGCATGGGGCCATATAGGGGTCGTTGGGGAGCATATGGGTTCAGCAGGGCCCTATAGGCTTGGCCAGGGCCCCATAGGGTCCCACCCGGCCCCATAGGGTCCCCCCTGGCCCTATAGGGTCCCCCCCGGCCCTATAGCTCAAGGCGTCACCCGCTTCCCACCCCAGCCAAGGCCATGAAGCCACCGACGGTGACGGTGACCCGCCTCCCGCCGGGGGCCAACCGCCCGGGGGGTCTCCTCCTTTGTGACATCAGCGACTTCGCCCCCCGCGACATCAGCGTCCAATGGGCGGGCGGGCGGGGCCAGGACCTCCACGCCCGCACGGAAACGGGGGCCGTGGCCGGTCACGACGTCTTCTCCGTCCTCAGCGCCCTCCGCTTGGAGGAAGGCGAGGAAGGGAGGGATTACGTTTGCGTCGTGCACCACCCCGCCCTGCACGAGCCCTTGCGCACCCCAGAAGATTCCGGTAAGGAACGCCGCGGCTTTTTTTGGGGGGGGGGGGGGGGGGGGGGGTTGGGGTTTTTTTTTTTGGACAGGCACGAAACGAGGCGGAGGAGGTGCTCCCATGAACCGCTGGGGCACGTTGGCTTGGGTTTTGGGGTGCAACCAAACCCTTCTTGATGCTTTTTTGGGGTGCTGCTCTTGGCCTACACGCGTTGGCGTCTATGTTGGGTTGGGTTCCCCTTCCCAAGACCCTCAACCCCCTCATTTCTTCTTTGGGGGTGCAACCAAACCCGCTTTGATGCTTTTTTGGGGTGCTGCTCTTGGCCTACATGCATTGACGTCTACGTTGGGTTGGGTTCCCCTTCCCAAGACCCTCAACCCCCCATTTCTTCTTTGGGGGTGCAACCAAACCCGCTTTGATGCTTTTTTGGGGTGCTGCTCTTGGCCTACACACGTTGATGTCTATGTTGGGTTGGGTTCTCCTTCCCAAGCCCATCAACGACCTCATTTCTTCTTTGGGGGTGCAACCAAACCACTCTTGATGCATTTTTTGGGGTGCTGCTCTTGGCCTATACGCGTTGACGTCTACGTTGGGTTGGGGACCCCAAAACCAAGCCCACCACTGCCACCACCCCCACCCGCCGAAGCCCCAGCTGCTCTTCCCGCCCCTCACCGTGCCCCGCTTTTGCAGGTCCCCCCGAGGCATCCCCCACACCCGCCACGGAGGAGAAGCCCTCGTCCCACCCCGGTGAGCTCCACCGCTTCGGTTCACGTCCCGCGTGTCCCCTCCCCACCGCTTTCAACCCGGTTTTGGGGGGTCAGGAGAAGGGGGTTCACCTCCCCCGCCATTTTCAGTTTGCCCCAGGTCTCCCCCATCCTCCCTGCAACCCCCGGCTTTCCGCGAGCTCTTCCTACGGCGCGCGGCCAACTTGACCTGTGCCACCCCCTTGGCCGACGCCGCCATCAGTTGGGCGGTGGGGGGCCTGCCGGCGGACCCCGAGGCGGTGAAGACGCGGGCCGGTGGGCCGACGGGGACGCAGAGCTGGTTACGGGTCAGCCTGGGGGATTGGAATGCCACGGCCAACTTCTCCTGCCGGGTACGGGACGGCGCGGAGGAGACGCGGCTGGACATCAGCCGGAGGATGGGTGAGGAGCTGGCGGGGGGCGGCGGGCATCTACCAGCAGGATAACCCTGCCAAAAAACCTTGTGACGCGGCAAAAAGGCTTTGCGACGCGGCAAAAAGGCTTTGCGACGCGGCAAAAAAGCTTTGCGACGCGGCAAAAAAGCTTTGTGACACGGCAAAAAACCCTGCAACACGGCAGAAAAGCTTTGCGACGTGGCAAAAAAGCTTTGCGACGTGGCAAAAAAGCTTTGCGACGTGGCAAAAAACCCTGCGATGCGGCAAAAAACCCTGCGACGCGGCAAAAAAGCTTTGTGATGCGGCAAAAAGCTTTGCGACGCAGCAAAAATGCTTTGCGAGGTGGCAAAAAAAGCTTTTAGGGCTGCAAAAAGCTTTGCAATGTGGCAAAAAAGCTTTGCAACGCGGCAAGAAAGCCTTGCAAGGCTAAAAAAAGCCCTGGAAGGCTCCAAAAAGATTTGCGATGTGGCAAAAATGCTTTGCGAGGCAGCAAAAAAGGCTTTCAGGGCTGCAAAAAGCTTTGTGACATGGCAAAAAAGCTTTGCAACGCGGCAAAAAAGCTTTGGGACACAGCAAAAAAAGCCTTGCAAGGCTACAAAAAGCTTTGTAATGCGGCAAAAAAAGCCTTTTAGGGCTGCAAAAAGCTTTGTACTGCGGCAAAAGAGCCTCGCAAGGCTGCAAAAAGCTTGGCGACCCGGCAAAAAAGCTTCTCTGTGCGGCAAAAAAGCTTTGTACCGTGGCAACAAAGGTTTTTCAGGGCTGCAAAAAGCTTTGCGATGCGGCAAAAAAGCCTCGCAAGGCTGCCAAAAGTATTGCGACGCGGCAAAAAAGCTTTGCGATGCGGCAAAAAAGCTTCGTGACGTGGCAACAAAGGTTTTTCAGGGCTGCAAAAAGCTTTGCGATGCGGCAAAAAAGCCTCGCAAGGCTGCCAAAAGTATTGCGACGCGGCAAAAAAGCTTTGCGATGCGGCAAAAAAGCTTCGTGACGTGGTAAAAAGCTTTGCGACGCGGCAAAAAAGCTTTGCGACGCGGCAAAAAAGCTTTGCAAGGTGGCAAAAAAGCTTTGTGATGCGGCAAAAAAGCTTTGTGATGCGGCAAAAAAGCTTTGCAACGCGGTAAAAAGGCTTTGCAAGGTGGCAAAAATGCTTTGCGATGCAGCAAAAATGCTTTGCGAGGCGGCAGAAAAGGCTTTTAGGGCTGCAAAAAGCTTTGCGATGTGGCAAAAAAGCTTTGCAATGCGGCAAGAAAGCCTTGCAAGGCTGCCAAAAGTATCGTGATGTGGCAAAAAGCTTTGTGATGGGGCAAAAAAGCTTTGTAATGCAGAAAAAAAACTTTGCAATGCGGCAAAAAAGCTTTGTGACGCGACAAAAAAGCTTTGCAATGTGGTAAAAAAGCTTTGGGATGCGGCAAAAAAAAGCCTTGCAAGGCTACAGAAAGCTTTGCGACGGGACAAAAAGCTTTGTAATGCGGCAAAAAAGCCTTTTAGGGCGGCAAAAAGCTTTGTACTGCGGCAAAAAAAGCCTTGCAAAGCTGCAAAAAGCTTGGCGATGCGGCAAAAAAGCTTCTCCACATGGCAAAAAAGCTTTGTACCGCGGCAACAAAGGTTTTTCAGGGCTGCAAAAAGCTTTGCGATGCGGCAAAAAAGCCTCGCAAGGCTGCCAAAAGTATTGCGATGCGGCAAAAAAGCTTTGCGATGCGGCAAAAAAGCTTTGTACCGCGGCAAAAAAGGCTTGCAAGGCTGCAAAAAGCTTGGCGACCCGGCAAAAAAGCTTCTCAACGCGGCAAAAACGCTTTGTACCGTGGCAAAAAAGGCTTTCAGGGCTGCAAACAGCTTTGCGGTGCGGCAAAACAGTGAGCTTTGCACCGTCACGGCAAGCCGTGCATCACCGCGGCGAGCGTTGCATCGCCGCGGCAAGACTCGCAACGGCACGGTGAGCTTTGCACCATGACGGCGAGCTTCGAATCGCCACGGCGAGCCTTGCAATGCCACGGTGAGCTTTGCACCATGACGGCGAGCTTCAAATCGCCACGGCGAGCCTTGCAACACCGCGGCAAGACTTGCAATGCCATGGTGAGCCTTGCACCGCGACGGCGAGCCTTGAACCGCGACAGCGAGCCTTGCAACGCCACGGCAAGACTTGCAACGCCGCGGTGAACTTTGCACTGCGACGGCGAGCCTTGCATCGCCGCGGCGAGACCTGCATGGTCGTGGCAAGGCTTGCAATACCACGGCAAGCTTTGCAACGCCACGGTGAGCTTTGCAACGCCACGGCGAGCCTCGCATCGCCACGGCAAGACTTGCAATGCCGTGGTGAGCTTTGCACTGCGATGGCGAGCTTTGCACCATGACAGCGAGCCTCATATCACCGTGGCAAGACTTGCAACGCCGCGGTGAGCTTTGCACCGCGACGGCGAGCCTTGCATCGCCGCGGCGAGACCTGCATGGTCGTGGCAAGGCTTGCAATACCACGGCAAGCTTTGCAACGCCACGGTGAGCTTTGCAACGCCACGGCGAGCCTCGCATCGCCACGGCAAGACTTGCAATGCCGTGGTGAGCTTTGCACTGCGATGGCGAGCTTTGCACCATGACAGCGAGCCTCATATCACCGTGGCAAGACTTGCAACGCCGCGGTGAGCTTTGCACCGCGACGGCGAGCCTTGCATCGCCGCGGCGAGACCTGCATGGTCGTGGCAAGGCTTGCAATACCACGGCAAGCTTTGCAACGCCACGGCGAGCTTTGCACCGCAACGGCGAGCCTCGCATCGCCACGGCAAGACTTGCAATGCCGTGGTGAGCTTTGCACTGCGATGGCGAGCTTTGCACCACGACAGCGAGCCTCATATCACCGTGGCAAGACTTGCAATGCCGCGGTGAGCTTTGCACCGCGACAGCGAGCCTTGCATCGCCGCGGCGAGACCTGCATGGTCGTGGCAAGGCTTGCAACGCCACGGCGAGCTTTGCAACGCCACGGCGAGCTTTGCAACGCCACGGCAAGACTTGCAATGCCGTGGTGAGCTTTGCACTGCGATGGCGAGCTTTGCACCATGACAGCGAGCCTCATATCACCGTGGCAAGACTTGCAACGCCGCGGTGAGCTTTGCACCGCGACGGCGAGCCTTGCATCGCCGCGGCGAGACCTGCATGGTCGTGGCAAGGCTTGCAACGCCACGGCGAGCTTTGCAACGCCACGGCGAGCTTTGCAACGCCACGGCAAGACTTGCAATGCCGTGGTGAGCTTTGCACTGCGATGGCGAGCTTTGCACTGCGATGGCGAGCTTTGCACCATGACAGCGAGCCTCATATCGCCGTGGCAAGACTTGCAACGCCGCGGTGAGCTTTGCACCGCGACAGCGAGCCTTGCATCGCCGCGGCAAGACCTGCATGGTCGTGGCAAGGCTTGCAATGCCACGGCAAGCTTTGCAACGCCACGGCGAGCTTTGCACCGCAACGGCGAGCCTCGCATCGCCACGGCAAGACTTGCAATGCCGTGGTGAGCTTTGCACTGCGATGGCGAGCTTTGCACCATGACAGCGAGCCTCATATCACCGTGGCAAGACTTGCAACGCCGCGGTGAGCTTTGCACCGCGACGGCGAGCCTTGCATCGCCGCGGCGAGACCTGCATGGTCGTGGCAAGGCTTGCAACGCCACGGCAAGCTTTGCAACACCACGGCGAGCTTTGCAACGCCACGGCGAGCCTCGCATCGCCGCGGCAAGACTTGCAATGCCACGGCAAGCCTTGTGTCGCCACGGCGAGCCTCGCACGGCAACGGCGGCGCTCAGCCCTCCCACGTCCCGCAGGTCCCTTGAAGGCGCCGAGCCTCCACGTCTTGCCGTCGTCGGCCGCCGAAGCTTGCACCGGCCGCGACTTCACCCTCTTCTGCCTGGTGAAGGATTTCTACCCGCCGGAGATCGCCGTATGGTGGCGGCGGGGCTCTACCGAAGGGCCGGTGGACGAGGCGCCCCAGTTGCGACCACGCAGCCCAGCGCTGCTCCCTCACCGTCACCGTGGACGTGCCGTGGCACGAGTGGGCGGCGGGCACCTCCTACGCCTGCTTGGCCGCCCACATCTCCTCCGGCGCGATCGCCCAGCGCATCGTCGACGCCAACGCCGGTAAGGCGGCAAACGAGGGGCGGGGTCGTTAAGGAAGGGTGAACTGCAGCCGCCCGGTGTCACCGGCCCACCTCTGCCTCCTCCCCGCAGACCCTTGGGACTGCGCCGGGCTGCATTTCGTGCCTTGCGGTTTGTTGGGCGACGGCGATGACCTGGAGCCGGATGAGGACGGGAGCGCCTGGACCACCATCTCCACCTTCGTGGTGCTCTTCCTCCTCCTGGTCTTCTACAGCGGCTTCGTCACCTTCATCAAGGTTGGGTTGCCCGGCCATGGGTTGGGTCGCTTGGCCATGGGTTGGCTTGCTTGGCTATGGGTTGGGTTGCCCAGCCTTGGGTTGGGTCGCTTGGCCATGGGTTGGCTTGCTTGGCCATGGGTTGGGTTGCCCAGCCTTGGGTTGGGTTGCTTGGCCATGGGTTGGGTTGCTGGGCGATGAGTTGGCTTGCTTGGCCATGGGTTGGGTTGCCCGGCCTTGGGTTGCCTTACCTGGCCATGGCTTGGCTTGGCTTGGCTCGCCTTGGGTTGCTTGGCCATGTGTTGGGTTGGGTTGTGTTGGCTTGGCTTGGCCATGGGTTGGCTTGGCCATGAGTTGGGTTGTATTGGCTTGGCTTGGCCATAGGTTGGCTTGGCTTGGCTTGGCCATGTGTTGGCTTGGCTTGGGTTGCTTGGCCATGGGTTGGCTTGGCTTGGCTTGGCTTGGGTTGCTTGGCCATGGGTTGGGTTGTGTTGGCTTGGCTTGGCTTGGCCATGGGTTGGCTTGGCTTGGCTTGGCTTCAGTTGCTTGGCCATGCGTTGGGTTGTGTTGGCTTGGCTTGGCTTGGCCATGGGTTGTGTTGGCTTGGCTTGGCCATGGCTTGGCCATGGCTTGGCTTGGCTTGGCTTGGGTTGGGTTGTGTTGGCTTGGCTTGGCCATGGCTTGGCTTGGCTTGGCTTGGGTTGGGTTGCTTGGCTTGGCTTGGCCATGGGTTAGCTTGGCCATGCGTTGGCTTGGCTTGGCCATCGGTTAGCTTGGCTTGGTTTGGCCATGGCTTGGCTTGGCTTGGCTTGGCTTGCTGGTCCCCGCCGCCACCCCGAGCACCCCATCCCCATCACCGCCCCCTCCTCACGCCCCCCTTTCCCCTCCCCCAGGTGAAATAACGACCCCCAACCCCCCCCTTCGCCCCCGCCGCCGGCTTCGCGTGGGAGAGGGCGGAAGAAGCGCCGGAGAACGGCCAAACGGGGAGAAAACCGCCGAAAAACGGAGCTCGACGCCAAACGCCCTTAAGAAACCTCTCCGCGCGGCGGCGGGGATTTTAATTTCCAATAAAACACCCGTTTTCCCTCTTTTTTCACCTCGTTTTTTGGGCTTTTCTCATGGGAAAAGAGCCGGCCATTTTGGGGTGGAAACCGACGATTCTCGCCATTCTATTTTTACCTTGCCCGCGTGGTTTTTTTTTTTTTGTTGTTGTTGTTTTTCCTCCTCAACGCGATGACTCAGAGCGAGAGGAACGCATCCTCGACAAACAGGACGCATCTGGTTCCTCCCCTCCCGAATCCAGATGGTCGCGGTCGAGCTCGAGCACGCCCTCGCCGGGGGGAAGCTCCGGTTTTAACCGGCGTCTGCTCCCAAAATGACTCAACCGGCCCCAAAAAAACACCCCCCAACCGAAAAGAGAGAGGAGAAATGAAACGAGGGGGTTAGAGTAAACAGAATTTGGGGGTTTCGGGCGAGCGCGAGGGGAAATTTGGGTTCCTCTGGGCACGTAGGCGCTGTGTGAAGAGCTGGCGGGGGGTGGGCATAAATTTTTTGGAGTTTGATGGCAATTGGGGTGATGCGGCAACATAAAATGGGTTCATTTCGAGGAAAAATGGGGGTTTTTGGAAGGTTGATGGCAACTGGGGCGATGCGCCAATGTAAAATGGGTTCATTTCGAGGAAAAATGGGGTTTTTTTGGAGCTTGAGGGGAATTGGGGCGATGCACCAATGTAAAATGGGTTCATTTCGAGGAAAAATGGGGGTTTTTTTGGAGCTTCAGGGGGATTGGGGCGACGTGCCAACGTAAAATGGGTTCATTTCAGGGGAAAATGGGGTTTTTTGGAGCTTGAGGGGAATTGGGGCACCACCCCAACGCAAAATGGGTTCATTTTGAAGGAAAAATGGGTTTTTTTGGAAGGTTGATGGCAATTGGGGCGACACGCCGACGTTAAATGGGTTCATTTTGAGGGAAAAATGGGTTTTTTTTGGAGCTTCAGGGGGATTGGGGCGACGTGCCAATGCAAAATGGGTTTATTTCAGGGGATAATGGGGTTTTTTGGAAGGTTGATGGCAATTGGGGTGACACAGCAACGTAAAATGGGTTCATTTCGAGGGAAAATGGGATTTTTTTGGAGCTTCAGGGGAATTGGGGCGACGTGCCAACGTAAAATGGGTTTATTTCAGGGGAAAATGGGGTTTTTCGGAAGGTTGATGGCAATTGGGGCGACGTGCTGACGTAAAATGGGTTCATTTTGAAGGAAAAATGGGGTTTTTTGGAGCTTGAGGGGAATTGGGGCATCGCCCCAATGCAAAATGGGTTCATTTCAGGGGGAAATGGGGTTTTTTTGGAAGGTTGATGGCATTTGGGGTGACACAGCAACGTAAAATGGGTTCATTTTGAGGGAAAATGGGATTTTGGGGGGAGCTTGAGGGGAATTGGGGTGATGTGCCAGTGTAAAATGGGTTCATTTCGAGGAAAAATGGGGTTTTTTGGAAGGTTGATGGCAATTGGGGCAATGCCCCGACGTAAAATGGGTTCATTTTGAGCAAAAATGGGATTTTTTTGGAGCTTGAGGGGAATGGGGGTGACGCCCCAACACAAAATGGGTTCATTTCAGGAGAAAATGGTGGGGTTTGGGAGCTTGAGGGGAATTGGGGCACCGCGCCAATGTAAAATGGGTTCATTTCGAGGAAAAAAAGGATTTTTGGGAAGGTTGATGGCAATCAGGGTGCAACACCCCGACGCAAAATGGGTTTATTTCAGGGGAAAACGGGTTTTTTTGGAGCTTGATGAGAATTTGGGGTGACGCCCCCAACACAAAATGGGTTTATTTCAGGGAAAAATGGGGTTTTTTGGGAGCTTGAGGGGAATTGGGATGATGCGCCAGCGCAAAATGAGTTCATTTCAGGAGAAAATGGTGGGTTTGGGGAGCTTGAGGGGAATTGGGGCACCGCCCCAGCGCAAAATGGGTTCATTTTGAGGAAAAATGGGGGTTTTGGAAGGTCGATGGCAATGGGGGTGCGACGCCCCGATGCAAAATGGGTTCATTTCAGGCAAAAACGGGGTTTTTTTTCGCAGCCAGATGGCAACCGGGCTGCGACGCACCCATGCAAATGGGCTCATTTCAGTGGAAAAAGGTGATTTTTTTTTTTCCCCCCAGCCGATGAAAACGCGCTGAGCTTCATTTTATTCCTCGAATGTAAAAAAAAATAAAATAAAATACAACCACCCCGGGCCCCACTGCCGTGGCGGGGGAAAGGAGGGGACAACTGAAGACGAGGGTCTTCACCCTTCTGCGGCCGTCACAGGACCTGGGAGAGAGGGCGAGATTTAATTAATCGGCCTTAATTACGCATCCCCCAGCCCCTGGCGCGCGCCGTTACCTTGAAGAGGGTGACGCCGGTGCTGTAGCAGAGGCTGAGGAGGAAGAGGACGATGAAGGTCACGGCCGTCCAGAGGTCAGTGACGTCTTCCTCCGGCTCGGGCTGCGTCTCCTCGCCCACCGTCACCACGACGTTATCTGAGGAGGAGGAGGGCGAGAGGAAGGCTTCAGCCGTGGGGGTGGGCGGCGGAGGCGCCCTTGGTGGCCCGTCTCCGAAAACCCACCGCCCAAGGAGAGGGGGGGATGAGGAATTTTGGGGCGTGCGGCAACAAAAAAAAGGGGGTTCACCCCTTTTCCACCCGTTTTCCACCCAATCCTGGTGCAAAAACCCTACTAGGAGTCAAAGGGCCACGAGGATTTTCAGTTTATGCAGCAAAAATCCCCATTTTCACCCCTTTTCCACCCATTTTCTACCCTATCCTGGTGCAAAACCCTACTAAGAGTCAAAGGGCCATGGAGATTTTCAGTGCAAGCAGCAAAAAAAACCCTTTTCCACCCGTTTTCCACCCAATCCTGGTGCAAAAACCCTACTAGGAGTCAAAGGGCCACGAGGATTTTCGGTTTATGCAGCAAAAATCCCCATTTTCACCCATTTTCCACCCATTTTCCACCTAATCCTGGTGCAAAACCCTACTAGGAGTCAAAGGGCCATGAGGATTTTTGGTGCAAGCAAAAAAAAAAAAACATTTTCCACCCATTTTCTACACAATCCTTGTTCAAAACCCTGCTGAGAGCCAAAGGGCCACGAGGATTTTCGGTTTATGCAGCAAAAATCCCCATTTTCACCCATTTTCCACCCATTTTCCACCTTATTCTGGTGCCAAATCCTACTGGGAGTCAAAGGGCCACAAGATTTTTCGGTTTATGCAGCAAAAATCCCCATTTTCACCCCTTTTCCACCCATTTTCCACCCTATCCTTGTGCAAAACCCTACTAGGAGTCAAAGGGCCATGGAGATTTTCAGTGCAAGCAGCAAAAAACCCCATTTTCTACCCATTTTCTTCACAATCCTGGTGCAAAAACCCTACTAGGAGTCAAAGGGCCACGAGGATTTTCGGTTTATGCAGCAAAAATCCCCATTTTCACCCCTTTTCCACCCATTTTCTACCCAATCCTTGTGCAAAACCCTGCTGAGAGCCAAAGGGACTTGAGGAATTTTGGTGCAAGCAGAAAAAAAAAAACATTTTCCCCCCTTTTCCACCCATTTTCTACCCTATCCTGGTGCAAAACCCTGCCGAGAGCCAAAGGGCCATGAGGATTATTGATGTGTGTGGCAAAAAAAAACATTTTCACCCCTTTTCCATCCATTTTCTACCCTATCCTGGTGCAAATCCCTACTAGGAGTCAAAGGGCCATGGAAATTTTTTGGTGCCTGCAGCAACAAAACCCATTTTCACCTGTTTTCACACCTTTTCCACCCATTTTCTACCCAATCCTGGTGCAAAACCCTACTAGGAGTCAAAGGGCCATGGAGATTTTCAGTGCAAGCAGCAAAAAATCCCCATTTTTACCCATTTTCCACCCATTTTCTACCCTATCCTGGTGTAAAACCCCACTGAGAGCCAAAGGGCCTAGAGGAATTTTGGTGTATGCGGCAAAAAATTCCATTTTCCCCCCTTTTCCACCCATTTTCTACCCTATCTTGGTGCAAAACCCTGCCGAGAGCCAAAGGGCCATGAGGATTATTGATGTGTGTGGCAAAAAAAAAACATTTTCACCCCTTTTCCATCCATTTTCTACCCTATCCTGGTGCAAATCCCTACTAGGAGTCAAAGGGCCATGGAAATTTTTGGTGCCTGCAGCAACAAAACCCATTTTCACCTGTTTTCACACCTTTTCCACCCATTTTCTACCCAATCCTGGTGCAAAACCCTACTAGGAGTCAAAGGGCCATGGAGATTTTCAGTGCAAGCAGCAAAAAATCCCCATTTTTACCCATTTTCCACCCATTTTCTACCCTATCCTGGTGTAAAACCCCACTGAGAGCCAAAGGGCCTTGAGGAATTTTGGTGTATGCGGCAAAAAATTCCATTTTCCCCCCTTTTCCACCCATTTTCTACCCTATCCTGGTGCAAAACCCTGCCGAGAGCCAAAGGGCCATGGAGATTTTTGGTGCGTGCGGCAAAAAAACCAGTTTTCACCCCTTTTCCACCCATTTTCTACCCAATCCTTGTGCCAAACCCTGCTGAGAGCCAAAGGGCCATGAGAATTTTTGGTTTATGCTGCAAAAATCCCCATTTTCACCCATTTTCTACCCTATCCTGGTGCAAAATCCTGCTGAGAGTCAAAGGACCATGAGGATTTTCAGTTCATGCAGCAAAAATCCCCATTTTCACCCCTTTTCCACCCATTTTCTACCCAATCCTGGTGCAAAACCCTACTAAGGGTCAAAGGGCCACGAGGATTTTTGGTGCGTGCGGCAGAAAAACCCCGTTTTCCCCCATTTTCCACCCATTTTCTACCCTATCCTGGTGCAAAACCCTTCTGCGAGCCAGAGGGCCTTGAGGATTTTTGGTGCGTGCAGTAAAAATCCCCATTTTCACCCATTTTCATCCATTTTCTACCCATTTTCTACCCTATCCTGGTGCAAAACCCTACTAGGAGTCAAAGGGCCATGAGGATTTTCGGTTTATGCAGCAAAAATCCCCATTTTCACCCCTTTTCCACCCATTTTCTACCCAATCCTTCTCCAAAAACCTTGCCGTGAGCCAAGAGGCTGCAAGAATTTTCATGGAATGCGGCGAAAAAACCCGATTTTCCCCCATTTTCTCCCCAATCCTTGCCCAAAACCCTGCTGGAAAGCAAAGGGGCCCCGAGGATTTTTGGCGCCCACGGCAAAAAAAAAACAAAAAAAAACATTTTTCCACCCATTTTTTACCCAATCCCCCTCACAATGGCGCCAAGGAAAATGCCGGAAGCGACGGCGGAACCGCGGTCTTTCTCGTCGAAGCTCGCCGGCGGGCGCGTTCTGTTGATTATTACGGCGAAAAAAACCGCCGGCTTAGGCGGGGAATTTCCCGCAGCCGGAAGCCGGGAGCCGGAAAAGGCGTGGTTTGCAAAATGGCGCCTGTCCCGCCGCGTTGGCCAACCCGGCGAGCGGCTGGGCGGGTGCCCCACCCACCGACCTTGGCCTTCCCGCCTTTGAGCATCACTCAACGGAGCCGAGAAGACTTCCCGGCATTGCCGGCGTCTCCCAACTCCCTTCGCCTCGACCTTAATTTTGGCTTTTTTGGCGGGACGACCCGCGCCCGGCGAAGACGACCCCAACCGAGACCGGCGTCGGCACGTTGCGTCGCGATACGGGTTCGGTTTGGCGGGGTTTTTTTTTTACGGCGGTTTCGGGGGGGTTGGTTTTTTTTTTTTGAGTTTGGGTTTTTTTGGTCGAGTTTTTTTGGTCTTTTTTTTTTTTTCTGGAATTCAGTGGTTTTTGGTTGGTTTTTTTTTTTTATTCGGATGCGGAATTACAGCCCCCGCCGCGCCCCCCCCCCCCCCGCCCCTCAACCTCCCCCTCGACTCCCCGTCAAGCTCAGTAGCAGGTGACGTCGGCGTCGGCGAGGACCACCGAGACGTTGACGTTGTTGGGTTTACCGATGCTCTTGTCCAAGGTCTTCTGCACGAACTTCATGGCGAAGCCGTCGTGGCCCACCACGCAGGAGAAGTAGTCGCCCCGTTGCCAATCGGCCGCCGGCACGCTCAACTTGCTGTAGACCGTGAAGGTGTTCCCGTCTTGCTGCGGACCGAAGGTGGAGTAGCTGCTGGCAGCAACCGGACGGTCTTCTTGGGTCCAGGTCACCAAGATGTCCCGAGGACGGAAACCCAACGCCAAACAGGTCAAGGTGGCCATTTCCTGACGCGCCAACTCCTCAGCCGGCGGGGGGAAGACGTAGACGGACGGCGCCTGCACGGAGACGTCTGCGGGGCGGGCGCAAAGACAAGGTCAAGGGCGGGGGGGAAGGACAGGGCTCGCCCGGCGGGCTGGCGTCCTCCAGTCGGTTGGCCCAGCTGGCCCTCCCAGTAGGCTAGACCCTTCCAGTTGGCTAACCTCTTCCAGTTGGCTAACCTCTTCCAGTAGGCTAGACCCTTCCAGTTGGCTAACCTCTTCCAGTTGGCTAACCTCTTCCAGTAGGCTAGACCCTTCCAGTTGGCTAACCTCTTCCAGTTGGCTAACCTCTTCCAGTAGGCTAGACCCTTCCAGTTGGCTAACCTCTTCCAGTTGGCTAACCTCTTCCAGTAGGCTAGACCCTTCCAGTTGGCTAACCTCTTCCAGTTGGCTAACCTCTTCCAGTAGGCTAGACCCTTCCAGTTGGCTAATCTCTTCCGGTAGGCTAGACCCTTCCAGTAGGCTAACCTCTTCCAGTTGGCTAACCTCTTCTAGTTGGCTAACCTCTTCCAGTTGGCTAACCTCTTCCAGTAGGCTAGACCCTTCCAGTTGGCTAACCTCTTCCAGTAGGCTAACCTCTTCCAGTAGACCCTTCCCGTTGGCTAAAGTCTTCCGGTAGACCCTCCCAGCTGACTTCTCCAGTGGAGAAGACCCTTCCAGTTGGCTAACCTCTTCTAGTTGGCTAACCTCTTCCAGTAGACCCTTCCTGTTGGCTAAACTTTTCCAGTAGACCCTTCCAGTGACCTCTCCAGCGGAGAAGACCCTTCCAGTTGGCTAACCTCTTCCAGTAGACCCTTCCAGTTGGCTAAACTCTTCCAGTAGACCCTCCCAGTTGACCTCTCCAGTGTGAAGACCCTCCCAGTTGGCTAACCTCTTCCAGTAGACCCTTCCAGTTGGTTAACCTCTTCCAGTAGACCCTTCCCATTGGCTAACCTCTTCCAGTACACCCTTCCAGTTGGTTAACCTCTTCCAGTAGACCCTCCCAGTTGACTTCTCCAGCGGAGAAGACCCTTCCAGTTGGCTAACCTCTTCCAGTAGACCAAAGCCTTCCAACAAGCCGGCCAGGTTGACTCTCCCAGTAGCCCCAGGCTCTCCGGCTAGACCCTTCCAGTTGGCTAACCTCTTCCAGTAGACTCTCCCAGTAGACTAGCCCAGTAGACTCGACTTTTCCAGCCAGCTGCTTCCTTCCACTTGCCCAAAACTGCTCTTCCCTTGCCGTAACCCCGCTGTCTCCCTTTCCACCGAGCTTCTCGGTGGACGTCACGTCGGAAGGAGACCCTCCGCCCCCCGCGGGACTCGGAGGGTGGGATTTGGGGGGCGGGAGAGAAGGGGCGGGCGCCTACCTATGTCTTTCTTAATAGATTTTTTGATGGTCTGGTCGATCTCGGGGATGGTGACACTGCAGGAGAACGTCTCGCCGGAGTTCCACTCTTCGGCGCAGATCTTCAAGGTGCTGGTGAGGCGGTAGAGACCGTTCTCCAACTTCTCCGGCGTCCCCTTTGTCACATCCAAGGCTCTGCCGCTATCCCGGCTCCAGGCGAATTTCACGTCCTCGCTGGATTTCACGTTGGTGACCACGCAGGTGACGCTGGCGTTTTGGGTGAGGTAGAGCTCCTCCAAGGTCGGCGGGAGGAGGGTGACCTCCACCTTTTGGGTATCTGGGGTGGGGAGCAGCCTTCAGCTCGCGGGGCTCGGCGGGCGCCTTGGCGGCAGGGTGGGACGAGCCGCGCCCGTCCGTCCGTCCGTCCGTCTCAAGCAGCCGGCCGGCCGGCGGGTCCAGCGACCTCGCCATCTCTCTGTCCTTCAACCGCCTGCTCACCGTCCATCCCTTCCTCCCAACCGTCCACCTCGACGGTCTCCAACTGATCCCAACCGTCCACCTCGATGTTCTCCAACCAACCCAAACCATCTCTACGTTCTCCAACCAATCCCAACCGTCCACCTCAATGTTCTCCAACCATCCACATCTACGTTCTCCAACCAATCCCAACCATCTTGACGTTCTCCAACCAATCCCAACTGTCCACCTCGACGTTCTCCAGCCAATCCCAACCATCGCAACGTTCTCCAACCAATCCCAACAAACCATCTGTATGTTCTCCAACCAATCCTAACCGTCCATCTCTACGTTCTCCAGCCAATCCCAACCATCTCTGCGTTCTCCAACCAATCCCAACCCTCCACCTCGACATTCTCCAGCCAATCCCAACCTTCCATCTCTACGTTCTCCAACCGTCCACCTCGACGTTCTCCAACCAATCCCAACCCTCCACCTCGACATTCTCCAGCCAATCCCAACCTTCCATCTCTACGTTCTCCAACCGTCCACCTCGACGTTCTCCAACCAATCCCAACCGTCCACCTCTACCTCCTCCAACCAACCAACCGGCCTCCCGCTCAACCAACCAGCCACCCGCCCACAGCTCTGCGCCGCAACCGTCCAACCCGCGCCCTCTACGGAGCCAACAGACCATCCTCCCCCGCCCCCGGCGGCTTCCTCACCCTCACCTTTGCAGAAGGTGCTGATGTTGTAGACGGCCGGCTGCTTCAGCGCCGGGTGGGTGACCTTGCAGGAGAACTCGGCCCCCAGGTCCCAGCTCTGCCGGCTGACGTTGACCTGGCTGATGAAGGCGGCCTTGTTATCGGCGCACTGGGTGCAGGCGGAGTTCACCGGGTTGAGGTTCGCCACCTCGTGGTTCTGCAGCCATTGCACTTGGGCTTGGCCGGCTTTCACCCCCTCGATGAGGCACATCAGCAGGACCTTATTCTCCTTCTCGTACTTGTTCACGTCGCTCAGGAGCTTGACCTCCACCGTGGGGATAAGGCAGCAGATGTCGTTACCTAGTTGACCAAGACATCACGTGAGGCTGGGAGTGATGCCGAGTCATTTAGAGATCCACCAAGATGTCATGCAAGGCCAAGTGGAACACCGAGCCCATTAAGGTGTCCACCAAGACGTTGTGCAAGGCTGGTAGCAATGTCGAGCCCATCTAGGTGTCCACCAAGACATTGCTCAATGCCAGGTGGAACACCAAACCATCGAGGTGTCCAGCAAGCTGTCACGCAAGGCTGGCAGCGACACCGAGCCCATCGAGGTGTCCACCAAGATGTTGCTCAATGCCAGGTGGAACACCAAGCCCATCGAGGTGTCCACCAAGACGTTGTGCAAGGCCGGGTGGAACACCAAGCCCATCAAGGTGTCCACCAAGACGTTGTGCAAGGCCAGGAGCAATGCCAAGCCCATTGAGGTGTCCACCAAGACGTTGCTCAATGCCAGGTGGAACACCAAGCCCATCAAGGTGTCCACCAAGACGTTGTGCAAGGCCAGGAGCAATGCCAAGCCCATTGAGGTGTCCACCAAGACGTTGCTCAATGCCAGGTGGAACACCAAACCCATCGAGGTGTCCCCCAAGCCATTGTGCGACCCCGGGAGCATCTCCCCGTTGCCCTTCCTCACCATTGATGACCTCGGTGATGGGGTTGCTGTTGCTGCCGTAGTTGACCGTGCACTGGAAGCTGTTGCCCTTCAAGTTGCGGGCGGGGAGGGTGAGCTGGGTGCTGAGGCTGTAGTAGCTGTCGCTCCCTTGCACGGCCGGGAAGGTCTCAACATCTGCCGGCGTTTGGGAGACCCAGGAGACGGTGACGGGTTCGGGGAAGAAGTCGCTGACCAAGCAGCCCAAGGTGACGTTGCCCTTGCAGTCGCCGCAGCAGCCCATCAAGGGGTAGACGGTGGGACCGTGGGCTGAGACTGCCAAAAAGACGAAGCCAAGGTTGGTGGGATTGGGAATTTTTTTTGGGGGGGGGCGTGGACCCCCCTTTCTCGGGCAACCGGTGGCCCCAAAGGTCTCGGCGAGGCGGGGGGGAAGCGACCTCCCCGAAAAAAAGAAAAAAAAAAAAATGATGTGAAAGCGCCGGGGGGAAAAGGTCGCCGCCAGAAGGGGAAGTTCACCGGGCCGAGAGAATTTCCTCCCAGACGGGTTTCTCGCCCCCCAAAAAAAAACCCGAGGCGTCCCCGCCGCCGCCGCCTCTGACGTCACGGCGCGCCCATATTCCGTGGGGATCACCCCCACCCCGCGCCCCCCATTTCGGTGACGGCTCCGCCGGTGAGTGGCTCGGCAAAGCGGGGGCTTAGGCTCGGGCTTAGGGGTCTCCCCCCCCCACCTCAAATCACTTTTGGGGGTCACCTCTGCTTTTTTTTTTTTGGGGGGGGGGGTGAAAACGCTTTGGGGTGCTGCCGGGAGGGCTCGGGGGGGGCTGCTGGCGCAAGCTAAAAGTTAAGCGGGGCTTAAGCTCGGCTTTGCTGGAAGGAGGCAAGGCTGAGCGTCAAGAGCAAAGCTCGAAGCCCGGCTTTTCTCGACGGGCTTGAAGGCGAGCGTGGCTCGCACGGCTCAGGGGTTTTCTAGAGAAGATTAAGGCTGAGCTTGGCTCGCACGGCTCAAAGCCCGGCTTTTCTCGAGAACATTAAGCCGAGCTTGGCTTGCACGGCTCAAGGATTTTCCTAGAGAAGATTAAGCCGAGCTTGGCTTGCACGGCTCAAGGATTTTCCTAGAGAAGATTAAGCCGAGCTTGGCTTGCACGGCTCAAGGATTTTCCTAGAGAAGATTAAGCCGAGCTTGGCTTGCACGGCTCAAAGCCAGGCTTTTCTCAAGAAGATTAAGGCTGAGCTTGGCTTGCATGGCTCAAAGCCAGGTTTTCCTAGACGGGCTTGAAGCCGAGCTTGGCTTGCACGGCTCAAGGATTTTCCTAGAGAAAATTAAGCCGAGCTTGGCTCGCATGGCTCAAGGATTTTCCTAGAGAAAATTAAGCTGAGCTTGGCTCGCACGGCTCAAGGATTTTCCTAGAGAAAATTAAGCTGAGCTTGGCTCACACGGCTCAAGGATTTTCCTAGAGAAAATTAAGCCGAGCTTGGCTCGCACGGCTCAAGGATTTTCCTAGAGAAGATTAAGCCGAGCTTGGCTTGCACAGTGCAAAGCCAGGCTTTCCTAGATAGGCTTAAAGCCGAGCATGATTTGCACAGCTCAAGGATTTTCCTGGAGAAGATTAAAGCCAAGCTTGGTTCGCACGGCTCAAAGCCGGGCTTTCCTAGACGGGCTTAAAGCTCAGCACCACCTGCACGGCACAAAGCCCGGCTTTTCTCGACAGGCTTGAAGCCAAGCGTGACTTGCACAGCTCAGGGGTTTTCCTAGAGAAGATCAATGCTGAGCTTGGCTCGCACGGCTCAAAGCCCGGCTTTTCTCGAGAAGATTCAGCCAAGCTTGGCTCGCACGGCTCAAGGCTTTCCTAGAGAAGATTAAGCTGAGCTTCGCTCGCACGGCTCAAGGATTTTCCTAGAGAAGATTAAGCTGAGCTTGGCTCGCACGGCTCAAGGATTTTCCTAGAGAAAATTAAGCCGAGCTTGGCTCGCACGGCTCAAGGATTTTCCTAGAGAAAATTAAGCTGAGCTTGGCTCGCACGGCTCAAGGCTTTCCTAGAGAAGATTAAGCTGAGCTTGGCTCGCACGGCTCAAAGCCAGGCTTTCCTAGGCAGGCTTAAACTCAGCACCACCTGCACAGCTCAAAGCCGGGCTTTTCTAGAGAAGATTAAGCCAACCTTGGCTTGCTCGGCTCAAGGATTTTCCTAGAGAAAATTAAGGCTGAGCTTGGCTCGCACGGCTCAAAGCCGCACTTTTCTCGACGGGCTTGAAGCCAAGCGTGACCTGCACGGCTCAGGGGTTTTCCTAGAGAAGATTAAAGCCAAGCTTGGCTTGTGTGGCTCAAAGCCGGGCTTTCCTAGATGGGCTTGAGATGAGCGTGGCTTGCACGGCTCAGGGGGTTTCCTAGAGAAGATTAGGTTGAGCTTGGCTTGCACGGCTCAAAGCCGGGCTTTGCTGGCTAATATCAATGCTGAGCGTGGCTAGCAGGGCTCTAGGCTGGGCTTTGCTGGCTAATATCAATGCTGAGCGTGGCTAGCAGGGCTCTAGGCTGGGCTTTGCTGGCTAATATCGATGCTGAGCATGGCTAGCAGGGCTCTAGGCTGGGCTTTGCTGGCTAATATCGATGCTGAGCATGGCTAGCAGGGCTCTAGGCTGGGCTTTGCTGCCTAATATCAATGCTGAGCGTGGCTAGCAGGGCTCTAGGCTGGGCTTTGCTGGCTAATATCGATGCTGAGCGTGGCTAGCACGGCTCTAGGCTGGGCTTTGCTGGCTAATATCGATGCTGAGCATGGCTAGCAGGGCTCTAGGCTGGGCTTTGCTGGCTAATATCGATCCCGCTTGTGGCTAGCAGGGCTCTAGGCTGGGCTTTGCTGGCTAATATCAATGCTGAGCGTGGCTAGCAGGGCTCTAGGCTGGGCTTTGCTGCCTAATATCGATGCTGAGCGTGGCTAGCACGGCTCTAGGCTGGGCTTTGCTGGCTAATATCGATGCTGAGCGTGGCTAGCAGGGCTCTAGGCTGGGCTTTGCTGGCTAATATCAATGCTGAGCGTGGCTAGCAGGGCTCTAGGCTGGGCTTTGCTGCCTAATATCGATGCTGAGCGTGGCTAGCACGGCTCTAGGCTGGGCTTTGCTGGCTAATATCGATGCTGAGCGTGGCTAGCAGGGCTCTAGGCTGGGCTTTGCTGGCTAATACCGATGCTGAGCGTGGCTAGCAGGGCTCTAGGCTGGGCTTTGCTGGCTAATATCAATGCTGAGCGTGGCTAGCAGGGCTCTAGGCTGGGCTTTGCTGGCTAATATCGATGCTGAGCGTGGCTAGCAGGGCTCTAGGCTGGGCTTTGCTGGCTAATATCGATGCTGAGCGTGGCTAGCAGGGCTCTAGGCTGTGCTTTGCTGGCTAATATCAATGCTGAGCGTGGCTAGCAGGGCTCTAGGCTGGGCTTTGCTGGCTAATATCGATGCTGAGCGTGGCTAGCAGGGCTCTAGGCTGGGCTTTGCTGGCTAATATCGATGCTGAGCATGGCTAGCAGGGCTCTAGGCTGGGCTTTGCTGGCTAATATCGATGCTGAGCGTGGCTAGCAGGGCTCTAGGCTGTGCTTTGCTGGCTAATATCGATGCTGAGCGTGGCTAGCAGGGCTCTAGGCTGTGCTTTGCTGGCTAATATCGATGCTGAGCGTGGCTAGCAGGGCTCTAGGCTGTGCTTTGCTGGCTAATATCGATGCTGAGCGTGGCTAGCAGGGCTCTAGGCTGTGCTTTGCTGGCTAATATCGATGCTGAGCGTGGCTAGCAGGGCTCTAGGCTGAGTTTTGCTGGCTAATATCGATGCTGAGCGTGGCTAGCATGGCTCTAGGCTGTGCTTTGCTGGCTAATATCGATGCTGAGCGTGGCTAGCAGGGCTCTAGGCTGTGCTTTGCTGGCTAATATCGATGCTGAGCGTGGCTAGCAGGGCTCTAGGCTGTGCTTTGCTGGCTAATATCGATGCTGAGCGTGGCTAGCAGGGCTCTAGGCTGTGCTTTGCTGGCTAATATCGATGCTGAGCGTGGCTAGCAGGGCTCTAGGCTGTGCTTTGCTGGCTAATATCAATGCTGAGCGTGGCTAGCAGGGCTCTAGGCTGTGCTTTGCTGGCTAATATCGATGCTGAGCGTGGCTAGCAGGGCTCTAGGCTGGGCTTTGCTGGCTAATATCGATCCCGCTTGTGGCTAGCATGGCTCTAGGCTGGGCTTTGCTGGCTAATATCAATGCTGAGCATGGCTAGCAGGGCTCTAGGCTGGGCTTTGCTGGCTAATATCGATGCTGAGCGTGGCTAGCAGGGCTCTAGGCTGGGCTTTGCTGGCTAATATCGATGCTGAGCGTGGCTAGCAGGGCTCTAGGCTGTGCTTTGCTGGCTAATATCGATGCTGAGCGTGGCTAGCAGGGCTCTAGGCTGTGCTTTGCTGGCTAATATCGATGCTGAGCGTGGCTAGCATGGCTCTAGGCTGTGCTTTGCTGGCTAATATCGATGCTGAGCGTGGCTAGCAGGGCTCTAGGCTGGGCTTTGCTGGCTAATATCGATGCTGAGCGTGGCTAGCAGGGCTCTAGGCTGTGCTTTGCTGGCTAATATCGATGCTGAGCGTGGCTAGCAGGGCTCTAGGCTGTGCTTTGCTGGCTAATATCGATGCTGAGCGTGGCTAGCAGGGCTCTAGGCTGTGCTTTGCTGGCTAATATCGATGCTGAGCGTGGCTAGCAGGGCTCTAGGCTGTGCTTTGCTGGCTAATATCGATGCTGAGCGTGGCTAGCAGGGCTCTAGGCTGGGCTTTGCTGGCTAATATCGATCCCGCTTGTGGCTAGCATGGCTCTAGGCTGGGCTTTGCTGGCTAATATCAATGCTGAGCATGGCTAGCAGGGCTCTAGGCTGGGCTTTGCTGGCTAATATCAATGCTGAGCGTGGCTAGCAGGGCTCTAGGCTGTGCTTTGCTGGCTAATATCGATGCTGAGCGTGGCTAGCAGGGCTCTAGGCTGGGCTTTGCTGGCTAATATCGATGCTGAGCGTGGCTAGCAGGGCTCTAGGCTGTGCTTTGCTGGCTAATATCGATGCTGAGCGTGGCTAGCAGGGCTCTAGGCTGGGCTTTGCTGGCTAATATCGATGCTGAGCGTGGCTAGCAGGGCTCTAGGCTGTGCTTTGCTGGCTAATATCAATGCTGAGCATGGCTAGCAGGGCTCTAGGCTGTGCTTTGCTGGCTAATATCGATGCTGAGCGTGGCTAGCAGGGCTCTAGGCTGGGCTTTGCTGGCTAATACCAATGCTGAGCGTGGCTAGCAGGGCTCTAGGCTGGGCTTTGCTGGCTAATATCGATGCTGAGCGTGGCTAGCAGGGCTCTAGGCTGTGCTTTGCTGGCTAATATCGATGCTGAGCGTGGCTAGCAGGGCTCTAGGCTGGGCTTTGCTGGCTAATACCGATGCTGAGCATGGCTAGCAGGGCTCTAGGCTGGGCTTTGCTGGCTAATATCAATGCTGAGCATGGCTAGCAGGGCTCTAGGCTGTGCTTTGCTGGCTAATATCGATGCTGAGCGTGGCTAGCAGGGCTCTAGGCTGGGCTTTGCTGGCTAATATCGATCCCGCTTGTGGCTAGCATGGCTCTAGGCTGGGCTTTGCTGGCTAATATCAATGCTGAGCATGGCTAGCAGGGCTCTAGGCTGGGCTTTGCTGGCTAATATCGATGCTGAGCGTGGCTAGCAGGGCTCTAGGCTGGGCTTTGCTGGCTAATATCGATGCTGAGCGTGGCTAGCAGGGCTCTAGGCTGTGCTTTGCTGGCTAATATCGATGCTGAGCGTGGCTAGCAGGGCTCTAGGCTGTGCTTTGCTGGCTAATATCGATGCTGAGCGTGGCTAGCATGGCTCTAGGCTGTGCTTTGCTGGCTAATATCGATGCTGAGCGTGGCTAGCAGGGCTCTAGGCTGGGCTTTGCTGGCTAATATCGATGCTGAGCGTGGCTAGCAGGGCTCTAGGCTGTGCTTTGCTGGCTAATATCGATGCTGAGCGTGGCTAGCAGGGCTCTAGGCTGTGCTTTGCTGGCTAATATCGATGCTGAGCGTGGCTAGCAGGGCTCTAGGCTGTGCTTTGCTGGCTAATATCGATGCTGAGCGTGGCTAGCAGGGCTCTAGGCTGTGCTTTGCTGGCTAATATCGATGCTGAGCGTGGCTAGCAGGGCTCTAGGCTGGGCTTTGCTGGCTAATATCGATCCCGCTTGTGGCTAGCATGGCTCTAGGCTGGGCTTTGCTGGCTAATATCAATGCTGAGCATGGCTAGCAGGGCTCTAGGCTGGGCTTTGCTGGCTAATATCAATGCTGAGCGTGGCTAGCAGGGCTCTAGGCTGGGCTTTGCTGGCTAATACCAATGCTGAGCGTGGCTAGCAGGGCTCTAGGCTGGGCTTTGCTGGCTAATATCGATGCTGAGCGTGGCTAGCAGGGCTCTAGGCTGTGCTTTGCTGGCTAATATCGATGCTGAGCGTGGCTAGCAGGGCTCTAGGCTGGGCTTTGCTGGCTAATATCGATGCTGAGCGTGGCTAGCAGGGCTCTAGGCTGTGCTTTGCTGGCTAATATCAATGCTGAGCATGGCTAGCAGGGCTCTAGGCTGTGCTTTGCTGGCTAATATCGATGCTGAGCGTGGCTAGCAGGGCTCTAGGCTGGGCTTTGCTGGCTAATACCAATGCTGAGCGTGGCTAGCAGGGCTCTAGGCTGGGCTTTGCTGGCTAATATCGATGCTGAGCGTGGCTAGCAGGGCTCTAGGCTGTGCTTTGCTGGCTAATATCGATGCTGAGCGTGGCTAGCAGGGCTCTAGGCTGGGCTTTGCTGGCTAATACCGATGCTGAGCATGGCTAGCAGGGCTCTAGGCTGGGCTTTGCTGGCTAATATCAATGCTGAGCATGGCTAGCAGGGCTCTAGGCTGTGCTTTGCTGGCTAATATCGATGCTGAGCGTGGCTAGCAGGGCTCTAGGCTGGGCTTTGCTGGCTAATATCGATGCTGAGCGTGGCTAGCAGGGCTCTAGGCTGTGCTTTGCTGGCTAATATCGATGCTGAGCGTGGCTAGCAGGGCTCTAGGCTGTGCTTTGCTGGCTAATATCGATGCTGAGCGTGGCTAGCAGGGCTCTAGGCTGTGCTTTGCTGGCTAATATCGATGCTGAGCGTGGCTAGCAGGGCTCTAGGCTGGGCTTTGCTGGCTAATATCGATGCTGAGCGTGGCTAGCAGGGCTCTAGGCTGGGCTTTGCTGGCTAATATCAATGCTGAGCATGGCTAGCAGGGCTCTAGGCTGGGCTTTGCTGGCTAATATCGATGCTGAGCGTGGCTAGCAGGGCTCTAGGCTGGGCTTTGCTGGCTAATACTGATGCTGAGCGTGGCTAGCAGGGCTCTAGGCTGTGCTTTGCTGGCTAATATCGATGCTGAGCGTGGCTAGCAGGGCTCTAGGCTGGGCTTTGCTGGCTAATACCGATGCTGAGCGTGGCTAGCAGGGCTCTAGGCTGGGCTTTGCTGGCTAATATCGATGCTGAGCGTGGCTAGCAGGGCTCTAGGCTGTGCTTTGCTGGCTAATATCGATGCTGAGCATGGCTAGCAGGGCTCTAGGCTGGGCTTTGCTGGCTAATATCGATGCTGAGCATGGCTAGCAGGGCTCTAGGCTGGGCTTTGCTGGCTAATATCGATGCTGAGCGTGGCTAGCAGGGCTCTAGGCTGTGCTTTGCTGGCTAATATCGATGCTGAGAGTGGCTAGCAGGGCTCTAGGCTGGGCTTTGCTGGCTAATATCGATCCTGCTTGTGGCTAGCACAGCCCAGGGATGTGGGGCAGGGCCCTTCTTTTGCTTCCTGGATCCCTGTAATCCCCGGATCCTGGTTGGGATCCCCCGATCCCCATCTGGATCCCCTTGATGCCGACCCATTCATCCCGATCCCAGTTGAGATCCTTTCAGTCCTGACCTGGATCCTCCCCATCCGGATCCCCCTCATCCCAATCCCATTCATCCCCATCCCGATTGGGATCCCCGCAATCTTCCTCCCAATCCCCCGCGATCCCGATCCCAACGGGGTCTTTGGCGCCCAGATTCCTGCAAGCCCCCCAATCCCCATTGGGATCCCCCCAATCCTGATCCCAATCCCCCCAATCCCAAGGGGATGTTTTATTCCCTGGATCCCTGCAATCCCCCCCATTCCGGTCAGCGTCCCCCTGATCCCCATCCCAATCCCGATCCCAACAGGATCTTTTGCTCCCCAGATCCCTGCAATCCCCCCCAGTCCCGATCCCAATCCCCCTGATCCCGATCCCATTCATCCCGATCCCAGGTGGGATCCCCCTGATCCCGATCCCAATCCCAACGGGGTCTTTTGCTCCCCAGATCCCTGCAATCCCCCCCGTCCTGATCCCAATCCCCCCAATCCCGGTTGGGCTCCCCCCAATCCCAATCCCATTCCCCCGATCCCGATCCCAGTCTCCCCGATCCCAGTTGGGATCTCCCCAATCCCAAGGCCCCTGATCCCGATCCCAATCCCCCCAATCCCGGTTGGGCTCCCCCCAGTCCCAATCCCATTCCCCTGATCCCGATCCCAGTCCCCCCGATCCCGGTTGGGATCTCCCCAATCCCAAGGCCCCTGATCCCGATCCCAATCTCTCTGAGCCCGGTTGGGATCCCCCCGATCCCAATCCCCCTGATCCTGGTTGGGCTCCCCGCCCAATCCTGATCCCAATCCCAATTCGCCCAATCCTGGTTGAATTCCCCCAAATCCCACTCCCAATCCCCCCAATCCCGCTCCCAATTCCCCCGATCCCGCTCCCAATCCCCCCAATCCCACTCCCAATTCCCCCGATCCCGCTCCCAATTCCCCCGATCCCGGTTGGGATCTCCCCAATCCCAAGCCCCCTCATCCCGATCCCAATCCCTCTCAGCCCATTTGGGATCCCCCCGATCCCAATCCCCCTGATCCCGGTTGGGATCTCCCCAATCCCAATCCCCCTGATCCCGGATGGGCTCCCCCCCCAGTCCCGATCCCAATCCCCCCAATCCCAGTTGGGATTTCCCCAATCCCAAGACCTCTGATCCCGATCCCAATCCCCCTGATCCTGGTTGGGATCCTCCCGATCCCAATCCCCCTGATCCCGGTTGAGCTCCCCGCCCAATCCCGATCCCAATCTGGCTGATCCCCATCCCAATCCCCCAATCCTGGTTGGGATCCCCCCAGTCCCACTCCCAATCCCTCTGATCCCGGTTGTGCTCCTCCCAATCCCAATCCCGGTTGGGATCCCCCCCCCCAATCCTGATCCCAATCCCTCGATCCTGACCCGGATCCCCCTCATCCCGCTCCCAATCCCCCCAATCCCGGTTGGAATCCCCCCACTCCCGCTCCCAATCCCCCCAGTCCCGGTTGGAATCCCCCCAATCCCGCTCCAAATCCCCTGATCCCAGTTGGAATCCCCCCGCTCCTGCTCCCAATCCCCCAATCCCGGTTGGAATCCCCCGATCCCACTCTGGATCCCCCAATCCCATTCCCAATCCCCCCGATCCCGCTCCCAATCCCCCCAATCCCGCTCCCAATCCCCCCAATCCTGATCCCAATCCCCCCGATCCTGGTTGGAATCCCCTGATCCCGCTCCCAATCCCCCCAATCCCCATTCCAATCCCCCTGATCCCGCTCCGGATCCCCTGATCCTGCTCCCAATCCCCCCAATCCCGCTTCGGATCCCCCAATCCTGCTCCCAATCCCCCCGATCCTGATCCCAATCCCCCTGATCCTGGTTGGAATCCCCTGATCCCGCTCCCAATCCCCCCAATCCCCATTCCAATCCCCCTGATCCCGCTCCGGATCCCCTGATCCCGCTCCCAATCCCCCCAATCCCGCTCCCAATCCCCCAATCCCGATTCCAATCCCCCTGATCCCGCTCCGGATCCCCTGATCCTGCTCCAAATCCCCCCAATCCCACTCTGGATCCCCCTATCCCGCTCCGGATCCCCCAATCCCAATCCCAATCCCCCCGATCCCAGTTGGATTCCCCCCAATCCCGCTCCGGATCCCCCGCTCCCACTCCTGATCCCCCCAATCCCGGTTGGAATCACCCCGATCCTGCTCCCGATCCCCCCAATCCCACTCTGGATCCCCCAATCCCCCCAATCCCGCTCCCAATCCCCCAATCCCGCTCCGGATCCCCCAATCCCACTCCCAATCCCCCCCCATCCCACTCTGGATCCCCCAATCCCCTCCAGATCCCCCAATCCCGCTCCCAATCCCGCTCCCAATCCCCCAAACCCGCTCCCGATCCCCCCAATCCCGATTCCAATCCCCCTGATCCTGCTCCCAATCCCCCCAGTCCCGCTCCAGATCCCCTGATCCCGCTCCCAAACCCCCCAATCCCGCTCCTAATCTCCCCAATCCCAATCCCAATCCCAATCCCCGCGATGCCAGTTGGATTCCCCCCACTCCCGCTCCTGATCCCAGCTGGAATTCCCCAATCCCAATCCCGATCCCGCTCCCAATCCCAATCCCGATCCCAATCCCGATCCCGATCCCGATCCCGATCCCAATATCGATCCCGATCCCAATCCCAATCCCGATCCCAATCCCAATCCCGATCCCAATATCGATCCCGATCCCAATCCCAATCCCGATCCCGATCCCAATCCCAATCCCGATCCTGATCCCGATCCCAATCCCAATCCTGATCCCGATCCCAATCCCGATCCCAATATCGATCCCGATCCCAATCCCAATCCCAATCCCGATCCCGATCCCAATCCCGATCCTGATCCCGATCCCAATATCGATCCCGATCCCGATCCCGATCCCAATCCCAATCCCAATCCCGATCCCGATCCCAATCCCGATCCCGATCCCAATCCCAATCCCAATCCCGATCCTGATCCCGATCCCAATATCGATCCCGATCCAAATCCCGATCCCGATCCCGATCCCGATCCCAATCCCGATCCCAATCCCAATCCCAATCCCAATCCCGATCCTGATCCCGATCCCAATATCGATCCCGATCCAAATCCCAATCCCGATCCCAATCCCGATCCCAATCCCGATCCCGATCCCGATCCCAATCCCGATCCCAATCCCAATCCCAATCCCGATCCCAATCCCGATCCCAATCCCAATCCCGATCCCGATCCCAATCCCAATCCCAATCCCGATCCCAATCCCAATCCCAATCCCAATCCCAATCCCGATCCCAATCCCAATCCCGATCCCAATCCCAATCCCAATCCCAATCCCGATCCCAATCCCAATCCCAATCCCAATCCCAATCCCGATCCCAATCCCAATCCCAATCCCAATCCCAATCCCGATCCCAATCCCGATCCCAATCCCAATCCCAATCCCAATCCCAATCCCGATCCCAATCCCGATCCCAATCCCAATCCCGATCCCAATCCCGATCCCAATCCCAATCCCAATCCCGATCCCAATCCCAATCCCGATCCCAATCCCGATCCCAATCCCAATCCCGATCCCAATCCCAATCCCAATCCCGATCCCGATCCCGATCCCAATCCCGATCCCAATCCCGATCCCAATCCCGATCCCGATCCCAATCCCGATCCCGATCCCGATCCCAATCCCGATCCCGATCCCAATCCCAATCCCAATCCCAATCCCAATCCCGATCCCAATCCCAATCCCAATCCCAATCCCAATCCCAATCCCGATCCCAATCCCAATCCCGATCCCGATCCCAATCCCAATCCCAATCCCGATCCCAATCCCAATCCCGATCCCAATCCCAATCCCAATCCCAATCCCAATCCCAATCCCGATCCCAATCCCAATCCCGATCCCGATCCCAATCCCAATCCCAATCCCGATCCCAATCCCAATCCCAAACCCAATCCCGATCCCAATCCCAATCCCAATCCCAATCCCGATCCCAATCCCAATCCCAATCCCGATCCCAATCCCAATCCCAATCCCAATCCCAATCCCGATCCCAATCCCAATCCCGATCCCGATCCCAATCCCAATCCCAATCCCAATCCCGATCCCAATCCCAATCCCAAACCCAATCCCGATCCCAATCCCAATCCCAATCCCAATCCCGATCCCAATCCCAATCCCAATCCCAATCCCAATCCCGATCCCAATCCCGATCCCGATCCCGATCCCAATCCCAATCCCAATCCCAATCCCGATCCCGATCCCAATCCCAATCCCAATCCCGATCCCAATCCCAATCCCAATCCCAATCCCGATCCCAATCCCGATCCCGATCCCGATCCCAATCCCAATCCCAATCCCAATCCCGATCCCGATCCCAATCCCAATCCCAATCCCAATCCCAATCCCAATCCCAATCCCGATCCCAATCCCGATCCCAATCCCAATCCAAATCCCAATCCCGATCCCAATCCCAATCCCGATCCCAATCCCAATCCCAATCCCAATCCCAATCCCGATCCCAATCCCAATCCCAATCCCAATCCCAAACCCAATCCCGATCCCAATCCCGATCCCGATCCCAATCCCAATCCCAATCCCAATCCCAATCCCGATCCCAATCCCAATCCCAAACCCAATCCCGATCCCAATCCCGATCCCAATCCCGATCCCAATCCCAATCCCAAACCCAATCCCAATCCCGATCCCAATCCCAATCCCAATCCCAATCCCGATCCCAATCCCGATCCCAATCCCAATCCCAATCCCAATCCCAATCCCAATCCCGATCCCAAACCCAATCCCGATCCCAATCCCAATCCCAATCCCAATCCCAATCCCAATCCCGATCCCAATCCCGATCCCAAACCCAATCCCGATCCCAATCCCGATCCCAAACCCAATCCCAATCCCAATCCCAATCCCGATCCCAATCCCGATCCCAATCCCAATCCCAATCCCAATCCCGATCCCAATCCCGATCCCAATCCCAATCCCAATCCCAATCCCAATCCCGATCCCGCTCTGGCCCTGGCCCCGGCTGCCCCGGCCGCTCCTGTGGGGGGATCCCGGATGGGGAACGGGATTGGGCGGGGTCCTGGCAGGAATGGATCCATCGGGATTGATCGATTGGGGATTGATCCCATGGGTATTGATCCCAGCGGGTATTGATCCCATGGGCATTGATCCCATGGGCATTGATCCCATGGGTATTGATCCCAGCGGGTATTGATCCCATGGGCATTGATCCCATGGGCATTGATCCCATGGGTATTGATCCCAGCGGGTATTGATCCCATGGGCATTGATCCCATGGGTATTGATCCCAGCGGGTATTGATCCCATGGGTATTGATCCCATGGGCATTGATCCCATGGGTATTGATCCCAGCGGGTATTGATCCCATGGGTATTGATCCCATGGGCATTGATCCCATGGGTATTGATCACAGCGGGTATTGATCCCATGGGCATTGATCCCATGGGCATTGATCCCATGGGTATTGATCCCAGCGGGTATTGATCCCATGGGCATTGATCCCATGGGTATTGATCCCAGCGGGTATTGATCCCATGGGCATTGATCCCATGGGCATTGATCCCATGGGTATTGATCCCAGCGGGTATTGATCCCATGGGCATTGATCCCATGGGTATTGATCACAGCGGTTGTTGATCCCAGCGTGTATTGATCCCATCGGGTATTGATCCCATGGGTATTGATCCCAGCGGGTATTGATCCCATGGGCATTGATCCCATGGGTATTGATCCCAGCGGGTATTGATCCCATGGGCATTGATCCCATGGGCATTGATCCCATGGGTATTGATCCCAGCGGGTATTGATCCCATGGGCATTGATCCCATGGGTATTGATCACAGCGGTTGTTGATCCCAGCGTGTATTGATCCCATCGGGTATTGATCCCATGGGTATTGATCCCAGCGGGTATTGATCCCATGGGCATTGATCCCATGGGTATTGATCCCAGCGGGTATTGATCCCATGGGTATTGATCCCATGGGCATTGATCCCATGGGTATTGATCCCAGCGGGTATTGATCCCATGGGTATTGATCCCATGGGCATTGATCCCATGGGTATTGATCCCAGCGGGTATTGATCCCATGGGCATTGATCCCATGGGCATTGATCCCATGGGTATTGATCACAGCGGTTGTTGATCCCAGCGTGTATTGATCCCATCGGGTATTGATCCCATGGGTATTGATCCCAGCGGGTATTGATCCCATGGGCATTGATCCCATGGGTATTGATCCCAGCGGGTATTGATCCCATGGGCATTGATCCCATGGGCATTGATCCCATGGGTATTGATCCCAGCGGGTATTGATCCCATGGGCATTGATCCCATGGGTATTGATCACAGCGGTTGTTGATCCCAGCGTGTATTGATCCCATCGGGTATTGATCCCATGGGTATTGATCCCATCAGGCATTGATCCCTGCAGGTATTGATCCCAGCAGGTATTAATCCCATGGGTATTGATGCCATGAGGTATTGATCCCATCGGGCATTGATCCCAGCGGGTATTGATCCCATGGGTATTGATCCCATCAGGTATAGATCCCATCGGGCATTGATCCCATCAGGTATTGATCCCATGGGTATTGATCCCAGCAGGTATTTATCCCAGCGGGTATTGATCCCATGGGTATTGATCCCAGCAGGTATTGATCCCATCGGGCATTGATCCCATGGGCATTGATCCCAGTGGGTAGTGATCCCATCAGGTATTGATCCCATCGGGTATTGATCCCATGGGTATTGATCCCAGCAGGTATTGATCCCATGGGTACTGATCCCTGCAGGTATTGATCCCATGGGCATTCATCCCATCAGGTATTGATCCCATCAGGTATTTATCCCAGCAGGTATTGATCCCATCGGGTATTGATCCCATCGGGTATTGATCCCATGGGTATTGATCTCAGCGGGTATTGATCCCATCAGGTATTGATCCCAGCGGGTGTTGATCCCAGCGTGTATTGATCCAATCGGGTATTGATCCCATGGGTATTGATCCCAGCGGGTATTGATCCCATCAGGTATTGATCCCAGTGGGTATTGGTCCCATGGGTATTGATCCGGTAAGTTCTCAATCCGATCAGTTATCAGTTTGGTCAGTCGTCAATCCGTTCGGTTATCAATCCTATTGGTTATTAATCCAATCGGTTATCGATCCGTTTGGTTCTTAGTCTGATCAGTTCTCAATCCAATCGGTTATCAATCCAATCAGTTATCAATTCAACTGGTTTCAATGTGATCGGTTCTCAATCTGATCAGTTATCAATTTGGTCAGTCATCAATCTGATCGGTTATCGATCCGATCAGTTATTGATTCAATCTGTTCTCAATCCGATCGGTTATCAATTTGGTCAGTCATTGATCCAATTGGTTATCAATCCAATCGGTTATCGATCCAATCAGTTATCGATTCAATTGGTTTCAATCTGATTGGTTATTGATCCGATTGGTTATCGATCCATTTGGTTCTTAGTCCGATCATTTCTCAATCTGATTGGTTATCGATTTGGTCAGTCATTGATCCGATCAGTTATTGATCCGATCGGTTCTCAATCCAATCAGTTATCAATTTGGTCAGTCATTGATCCGATCGGTTATCGATCCAATCGGTTATCGATCTGATCAGTTATCGATTCGATTGGTTTCAATCCGATCGGTTCTCAGTCCGATCAGTTATCAATTCAGTCAGTTATCGATCCTATCTGTTATCGATCCTATCAGTTATTGATCCTATCATTATCGATCCTATCAGTTCTCAACCCTATCAGTTATTGATCCTATGGGTTATCGATCCTATCGGTTATCGATCCCATTGGTTATCGATCCTATCAGTTATCAACCCTATAATTATTGATCCTATCAGTTATCGATCCTATCATTATCGATCCTATTGGTTATCAATCCTATCAGTTATTGATCCTATCATTATCGATCCTATCAGTTCTCAGCCCTATCACTTATTGATCCTATGGGTTATCCATCCCATCGGTTATCGATCCCATCGGTTACCAATCCCATTCCTTATTGATCCTCTCGCTTTTTGACCTGGCCCGTTACTGATCCTATCAGTTATCGGCCGTATTGATCCACGATCCTATCGCTTCTTGATTATTGATCCCCAATCCTATCGCTCATTGATTATCGATCCTTGATCCTATCGCTCCTTGATTATCGATCCGCGATCCTATTGTTTCTTGATTATCAGTCCTCGATCCTGTTGCTTATTGATTATCGATCCTATCACTCATTGATTATCGATCCTCAATCCCATCACTCCTTGACTCTTGATCCTATCACTCCTTGATTATTGATCCTCAATCCTATCGCTCATTGATTATCGATCCACGATCCTATCACTTCTTGATTATTGATCCTTGATCCTATCGCTTATTGATTATCAATCTTATTGCTCCTTGATTATTGATCCCCAATCCTATCGCTCATTGATTATTGATCCACGATCCCATCGCTCATTGATTATCAATCCTCAATCCTATCACTTCTTTATTATCGCTCCTATCGTTATTGATAATCGATCCTCGATCCTATTGCTCCTTGATTATCGATCCTCGATCCTATTGCTCCTTGATTATTGATCCTCGATCCTATCCCTCATTGATTATCAATCCTCGATCCTATCACTCCTTGATTATCGATCCACGATCCTATCGCTCATTGATTATCGATCCTCAATCCTATCACTTCTTTATTATCGCTCCTATCGCTTATTGATAATTGATCCTTGATCCTATCCCTCATTGATAATTGATCCTTGATCCTATCCCTCATTGATTATCGACCCTTGATCCTATCCCTCATTGATTATCGATCCTTGATCCTATCCCTCATTGATTATCGATCTTCAGTCCTATTGCTCCTTGATTATTGATCCTTGATCCTATCCCTCATTGATTATCAATCCTCGATCCTATCGCTTCTTGATTATTGATCCTCGATCTTATCGCTTATTAGCGATCCTCTCGCTCCTTGATTATTGATCACCCTCTTACCCACCCCCTAACGAAGGCTGGGGGGGGGCGGGGCCAGGCCAGCCAGCTCTCAGCCGGGGCCAGAAACGGCGATTTTGGGGCCTGCCCTGCCCCCCTCCCGCACTTTCAGCAGAAATTCGCCCAAATTTGGGGAAGCGCGGGGGAGGTGACGCTCGGCCGCCTTTTTTCCACCCGGGGGTGGACCTTGACGGTTCGGTTGGTTTTGGTTTTCGTTGGTTTTGGGGTTTTTTTTAGTTAATTAATGGTTATTTCAGGGGTTTACACTTGGTTTTTTTGGTTTTTTCCAGACCAGGCTGGGCTGAGGGTGAAGCTCGGTGGCCAAAAATCGCCGGCGCGCACCCAAAACTGACCTGAACGGACCCAAAAAAAAGACCTTCAGACTCAAGCCTGGACCCAAAAAACTCCGTGATGGAGCCAGAACGTCGTGATGGAGCCAAAAATCTCCATTATGGACCCAAAAAATCATCATTATGGACCCAAAAGTCATCATTATGGACCCAAAAATCTCCGTTCTGGACCCAGAACTTCATTATTGACCCAAAACTCTTCATTATGGACCCGAAACTCTGCGTTATGGAGCCAGAACTTCATTACGGACCCAAAAATGGTCATTATGGACCCAAAAAATCTTCGTTATGGACCCAGAACTTCATTATTGACCCAAAAATGGTCATTATGGACCCAAAAATCTCCATTCTGGACCCAGAACTTCGTTATGGACCCAAAAATGGTCATTAGGGACCCAAAAATCTGCATTATGGACCCAGAACTTCATTACAGACCCAAAAATGATCATTCTGGACCCAAAAATCTCCATTATGGACTCAGAACTTCGTTATGACCCAAAAATCTCCATTATGGACCCAAAAATCTGCATTATGGACTCAGAACTTCATTATGACCCAAAAATCTCCATTATGGACCCAAAAATCTGCATTATGGACCCAGAACTTTGTTATGACCCAAAAATCATCGTTCTGGACCCAAAAATCTCCATTATGGGCCCAGAACTTTGTTATGGACCCAAAAATCTCCATTATGGACCCAGAACTTCATTATGGACCCAAAAATGGTCATTATGGACCCAAAAATCTGCATTATGGACCCAGAACTTTGTTATGGACCCAAAAATCATCATTCTGGATCCAAAAATCTCCATTACGGACCCAAAAATTCCGGTAAGGCCCCAAAAATAGCTTTTATGGTCCCAAAGCCAGCGTCATGGATCGAGGGCTTCCAAAATGGCCCCAAAACGGCCGGGAAGGCTCCAAAATCGCCGGGAAGGACCCAAAACCTCCGTGATTGAGCCCAAAATGCCAGCGGGTCCAAGGTGGCCCCAAAAATCGCTCATTTGGACCCAAAATTCCAGCAGGAGCCATGAAGGAGCCCCAAAATCTCCGGTAACGGCCCCAAAAAATTCCAAAATGGCGCCAAGGCCTTGGGTGCTGGGGTGAAAAAATGCCAGAAATGAGGCCAAAATTCCCAAAATGGGGGGGGGGGAGGGATGTGTGGGGCTGGGGGGGAGCTGTGGGGCAGGGGGAGCTGTGGGGCAGGGGGAGCTGTGGGTCCAGGAGAGCTGTGGGGCAGGGGTAGCTGTGGGGCAGGGGGAGCTGTGGGTCCAGGAGAGCTGTGGGGCAGGGGTAGCTGTGGGGCAGGGGGAGCTGTGGGGCAGGGGGAGCTGTGGGTGCAGGATAGCTGTGGGGCAGGGGTAGCTGTGGGGCAGGGGTAGCTGTGGGGCAGGGTTAGCTGTGGATCCAGGAGAGCTGTGGGGCAGGGGTAGCTGTGGGTCCAGGAGAGCTGTGGGGCAGGGATAGCTGTGGGGCAGGGATAGCTGTGGATCCAGGAGAGCTGTGGGTCCAGGAGAGCTGTGGGGCAGGGATAGCTGTGGGGCAGGGATAGCTGTGGGTCCAGGATAGCTGTGGGGCAGGGGTAGCTGTGGGGCAGGGATAGCTGTGGGGCAGGGGTAGCTGTGGGGCAGGGGTAGCTGTGGGTGCAGGAGAGCTGTGGGGCAGGGATAGCTGTGGGTCCAGGATAGCTGTGGGTGCAGGAGAGCTGTGGGGCAGGGGTAGCTGTGGGTGCAGGAGAGCTGTGGGGCAGGGGTAGCTGTGGGTCCAGGATAGCTGTGGGTGCAGGATAGCTGTGGGGCAGGGGTAGCTGTGGGTCCAGGAGAGCTGTGGGGCAGGGATAGCTGTGGGGCAGACATAGCTGTGGGTGCAGGAGAGCTGTGGGGCAGGGATAGCTGTGGGTCCAGGATAGCTGTGGGTGCAGGAGAGCTGTGGGGCAGGGGTAGCTGTGGGGCAGGGGTAGCTGTGGGTGCAGAATAGCTGTGGGGCAGGGGTAGCTGTGGGTGCAGGAGAGCTGTGGGGCAGGGATAGCTGTGGGGCAGGGGTAGCTGTGGGTCCAGGAGAGCTGTGGGGCAGGGGTAGCTGTGGGGCAGACATAGCTGTGGGTCCAGGAGAGCTGTGGGGCAGGGGTAGCTGTGGGGCAGGGATAGCTGTGGGGCAGGGATAGCTGTGGGGCAGGGGTAGCTGTGGGTGCAGGAGAGCTGTGGGGCAGGGGGAGCTGTGGGTCCAGGATAGCTGTGGGTGCAGGAGAGCTGTGGGGCAGGGGTAGCTGTGGGTCCAGGATAGCTGTGGGTCCAGGAGAGCTGTGGGGCAGGGGTAGCTGTGGGGCAGGGATAGCTGTGGGTCGGGGGTAGCTATGGGGCAGGGGTAGCTGTGGGTCCAGGATAGCTGTGGGTGCAGGATAGCTGTGGGGCAGCGGTAGCTGTGGGGCAGGGGTAGCTGTGGGTCCAGGAGAGCTGTGGGGCAGGGGTAGCTGTGGGGCAGACATAGCTGTGGGTGCAGGAGAGCTGTGGGTGCAGGAGAGCTGTGGGGCAGGGGTAGCTGTGGGGCAGGGATAGCTGTGGGGCAGGGTTAGCTGTGGGTGCAGGAGAGCTGTGGGGCAGGGGTAGCTGTGGGGCAGGGGTAGCTGTGGGTCCAGGAGAGCTGTGGGGCAGAGGTAGCTGTGGGGCAGGGGTAGCTGTGGGTCCAGGAGAGCTGTGGGGCAGAGGTAGCTGTGGGGCAGGGGTAGCTGTGGGTCCAGGAGAGCTGTGGGTCGGGGGTAGCTGTGGGGCAGGGGTAGCTGTGGGTGCAGGAGAGCTGTGGGTCGGGGATAGCTGTGGGGCAGGGGTAGCTGTGGGTCCAGGAGAGCTGTGGGGCAGGGGTAGCTGTGGGTGCAGGAGAGCTGTGGGGCAGGGATAGCTGTGGGGC
The DNA here is from genome assembly GCF_030463565.1 of Pelecanus crispus. NCBI lineage: Eukaryota > Metazoa > Chordata > Aves > Pelecaniformes > Pelecanidae > Pelecanus > Pelecanus crispus. Next base: position 42,271 of record NW_027461266.1, read on the forward strand.
AGGGGTAGCTGTGGGGCAGGGATAGCTGTGGGGCAGGGGTAGCTGTGGGTCGGGGGTAGCTGTGGGGCAGGGAAAGCTGTAGAGCACGGATAGCTGTGGAGCCACCATAGCTGTGGGTCGGGGATAGCTGTGGGGCACGGTTAGCTGTGGGGCGGGCATAGCCATGGGTCAGGGCTATCAGTGGGGCAGGAACATCCTTGGTTGTGGGGACATCTGTGGGGCTAGAACTCTCTGTGGGTCAGGGCCAGCTGTGGGGCTGGAGATCCGTGTTGAGCTGCTGCCTCATCACTCTCCCCTCCCCCATCCTATGGGGCAGGATCCCTCCTCAATCCTATGGGGCAGGAGTTTCTGCCTGCATGCTATGGGGCAGGAGTTCCTGCCACCACGCTATGGGGCAGGAATCCCTCCTCAGTCCTATGGGGCAGGAATCCCTCCTCAATCCCCTGGGGCAGGACTTCCCGCTGCCACGCTATGGGGCAGGAATCCTTCCTCAGTCCCCTGGGGCACAACTTCCCGCCTCCACTCTATGGGGCAGAACTTCCTGCTGCCATGCTATGGGGCAGGAACCCCTCCTCAGTCCTATGGGGCAGGACTTCCCGCCACCATGCTATGGGGCAGGAATCCTTCCTCAATCCCCTGGGGCAGGACTTCCCACCTCCACGCTATGGGGCAGGAATCCCTCCTCAGTCCTATGGGGCAGGACTTCCCGCCACCACGCTATGGGGCAGGAATCCTTCCTCAGTCCCCCGGGGCAGGACTTCCCACCTCCACGCTATGGGGCAGGAACCCCTCCTCAGTCCTATGGGGCAGGAATCCCTCCTCAGTCCTATGGGGCAGGACTTCCCACCTCCACGCTATGGGGCAGGAATCCTTCCTCAATCCCCTGGGGCAGGACTTCCCGCTGCCACGCTATGGGGCAGAACTTCCCTCTGCCACGCTATGGGGCAGAACTTCCCGCCGCCACGCTATGGGGCAGAACTTCCCGCCGCCACGCTATGGGGCAGGACTTCCCGCCTCCCCTCTACGGCGCCACCCGCCCCCGCCTTCCTCACCCCCCCCCAGCCCCTTCCTATGGGGCGGAACCCCCCCTTCCTCGCTGGGCCGAGCCCCGCCCCGCGCCGTGGGGCGGGCCTGACCCCCACGTTCTTCCCCACAGTTGCCTCGTCGCCCCCCACCCTCTTCCCCCTCAGCACTTGCTGTGGGGCGGGCGCCGGCCCCGTGACCTTGCTTTGCCTGGCGAGCGGTTACTTCCCCGAACCCGTCACCGTCACCTGGGACCACGGCGGCGCCGGCGGCGCCGTCGTCTCTGCCCCCGCCGTCCGCGATCCCGCCACCGGATTTTACCGCCTCGGCAGCGGCCTGCGCCTGCCGGCCGGCACCCACCGCACCGCCTACACCTGCACCGTCAGCCACCCCGCCACCGGCAGCACGCGCGCCAAGGAGGTGCCAGGTACGGGGCGGGGGCAGAAGGTGCTGGAAAGGGTGAGGGCGCAGACCCCTAAGTTATGCAAATGAGGCGGGAGGGTCCTCAAGAGCCATTGGAGCGTGGAAGCTCCTCCCCGATCTCCATGAGTCGTGGGATGGAGGCGGGAGGTCCCTCAAGAGCCATTGGAGCGTGGAAGGTCCTCCCATATCTCCACGGCTCATGCAAATGAGGTGGGAGGGTCCTCAAGAGCCATTGGAGCGTGGAAGGTCCTCCCATATCTCCACGGCTCATGCAAATGAGGTGGGAGGGTCCTCAAGAGCCATTGGAGCGTGGAAGCTCCTCCCATATCTCCACGGCTCATGCAAATGAGGTGGGAGGGTCCTCAAGAGCCATTGGAGCGTGGAAGCTCCTCCCCGATCTCCATGAGTCGTGGGATGGAGGCGGGAGGTCCCTCAAGACCCACTCGACCATGGAAGGTCCTCCCTGATCTCCATGAGTCATGCAAATGAGGTGGGAGGGTCCTCCCCTATCTCCACGGCTCATGCAAATGAGGTGGGAGGGTCCTCAAGAGCCATTGGAGCATGGAAGGTGCTCCCCTATCTCCATGGCTCATGCAAATGAGGTGGGAGGGTCCTCAAGAGCCATTGGAGCGTGGAAGCTCCTCCCCGATCTCCATGAGTCATGGGATGGAGGCGGGAGGTTCCTCAAGGCCCACTCGACCATGGAAGGTCCTCCCTGATCTCCATGGTTCATGCAAATGAGGTGGGAGGGTCCTCAAGAGCCATTGGACCATAGAGGGTCCTCCCTGATCTCCATGAGTCATGGGATGGAGGTGGGACCTTCTTGAGACCCATTGGACCATGGAAGGTCCTCCTTGATCTCCATGAGTCATGGGATGGAGGCGGGAGGTCCCTCAAGAACGATTGGAGCATGGCAGGTCCTCCTCCTTCTCCATGACCCATGAAATGGAGGCGGGAGGTCCCCCAGGACCTTCTAGACCACGGCAGGTCCCCCCCTCCTTGTCCCCATGACCTGTCCCATGGGGTGGAAGGTCCTCCAAGACCTTCTAGACCACGGCAGGTCCTCCCTCATCTCCATGACCCATGAAATGGAGGCAGGAGGTCCTCCAGGACCTTCTAGACCATGGAAGGTCCCCCCCTCCTTGTCCCCATGACCCATCCCATGGGGTGGGAGGTCCCTCAAGACCCATTAGACCATGGAAGGTCCTCCCAGATCTCCATAACTCATGAAATGGAGGCGGGAGGTCCCTCAAGACCTTCTAGAACATGGAAGGTCCCCCCCTCCTTGTGCCCATGACCCGTCCCATGAGGCGGGAGGTCCTCCAAGACCTTCTAGACCATGGCAGGTCCTCCCTCATCTCCATGACCCATGAAATGGAGGCGGGAGGTCCCCCAGGACCTTCTAGACCATGGCAGGTCCTCCTATATCTCCATGACCCATGAAATGGAGGCAGGAGGTCCTCCAAGACCTTCTAGACCATGGAAGGTCCCCCCCTCCTTGTCCCCATGACCCATCCCATGGGGTGGGAGGTCCCTCAAGACCCATTAGGCCATGGAAGGTCCTCCCAGATCTCCATAACTCATGAAATGGAGGTGGGAGGTCCTCCAGGACCTTCTAGACCATGGAAGGTCCCCCCCCTCCTTGTCCCCATGACCCGCCCCATGGGGTGGGAGGTCCTCCAAGCCCCCTTGGAGCGCAGCAGGTCCCCCTTCACCCTTCTCCCCGCCCCGCAGTGTGCCGGGTGACGCAGCCACCTGTGGCTCCGGAGGTCGAGGTCCTCTACGCCTCCTCCTGCTCCCACAACATGGGTGATGACTCCGTCGAGCTCCTCTGCCTCATCTCCGGCTTCTTCCCACCCGTCGTGGAGGTGGACTGGCTGGTGGACGGCGTCTCGGGGCTGCTGGTCTCCAGCGCCACGTTGCCGCAGCGGGACGCCGGGGAGCGCCACCTACTCGGCCACCAGCAGGACCAATGCCAGCCGCTCGGAGTGGTTGGATGGGAAGACCTTCACCTGCCAGGTCAGACATCCCGCCTCCGGCACCACCGTCCAGGACCACGTCCGCTTATGTACAGGTGAGGACACGGGCGCGGCGCGGGGGCAGGAGGTGCCAGCGCTGGAGAAGGTTGGGTGAGCCGGAAGGGCGCCGGCAGAAGAAGACGTTGGAGTCATCATGGTGGGGACCATGAATGGAGAAGGTTGGGTGACCATGATGGGTGTCACCAATGGAGAAGGTTGGGTGACCACAATGGTGTCACCAGAGAAGGTTGGGTGACCACGATGGGTGTCACCAATGGAGAAGGTTGGGTGACCATGGTGGGTGTCACCAATGGAGAAGGTTGGGTGACCATGATGGGTGTCACCAATGGAGAAGGTTGGGTGACCATGATGGGTGTCACCAATGGAGAAGGTTGGGTGACCATGATGGGTGCTTTCAATGCAGAAGGTTGCATGACCATGGTGGGTACCACCAATGGAGAAGGTTGGGTGACCATGGTGGGTAGCAGGAATGGAGAAGGTTGGGATGACCATGGTCAGTAGGAGGAATGGAGAAGGTTGGGTGACCATGATGGGTGTCACCAGAGGACAAGGTTTCATGACCATGATGGGTACCACCAGAGAAGGCTGGGTGACCATGATGGGTGTCACCAATGGAGAAGGTTGGGTGACCATGACGGGTGTCACCAACACAGAAGGTTGGGTGACCATGATGGGTGTCACCAACACAGAAGGTTGGGTGACCATGATGGGTGTCACCAATGGAGAAGGTTGGGTGACCATGATGGGTGTCACCAACACAGAAGGTTGGGTGACCATGATGGGTGTCACCAATGGAGAAGGTTGGGTGACCATGGCGGGTGTCACCAATCGAGAAGGTTGGGTGACCATGGCGGGTGTCACCAGAGGAGAAGGTTGGTGACCATGGTGGGTACCACGATTGGAGAAGGTTGGGTGGCCATGATGGGTGTCACCAGTGGAGAAGGCTGGGTGACCATGATGGGTGCCACCAATGGAGAAGGTTGGGTGGCCATGATGGGTGTCACCAGTGGAGAAGGTTGGTGACCATGATGGGTGCCACCAATGGAGAAGGTTGGGTGGCCATGATGGGTGCAGAACCTTCCATGATGGGTGCAGAACCTTCCATGATGGGTGCCGGACCTGCCAGCAGGCCTCACCCCCACCCTCCCCAGCAGCACCCAAAGCCACCCATGGACAGGAGAACCGGGCCACCACCCCCACCCCCACCCTTCACCCCCCTCCTCACCCCGCCCGCAGGCTCGGAGAAGCTCAGCATCAGCAACATCCTCATCTACGTCCTGCCACCCAACACGGCGGACCTCTACATCTCCCGCACCCCCAAGGTCCGCTGCTTGGTGGTCAACCTGCCCAGCGACTCCGGCTTCCAACTTTCCTGGGTCAAGGAGAAGCCGGGGGTCCTCAACCCGGAATTTCTGGATCTCCGCGAAGAATTTAACGGCACCTACACGGCCACCAGCACCTTGGCCATCTCCACCCAAGACTGGGAAGCCGGCGAACGCTTCACCTGCATGGTCAAGCACGACGACCTCGTGGTGCCCCTCAACAAGAGCATCTCCAGGCGGTCAGGTGAGTGGCTTCTCCTCCACCTCGACCACCACCCAACCTAAAAAAAAAAACCCGTTTGGCTGACGCCGACCCGCTTCTCCTCGCAGGCAAGGTCTCGCCGCCCCTCATCTTCATCCTCCCGCCCCACCCCGACGAGATGTCCCACGCCAAGCTCACCCTCACCTGCCTGGTCCACGCCTTCCAACCCGAGAACATCCAAGTCCAGTGGCTGAAGAACCACGAGAACGTGGCCGAGGAGGCCTACGTCACCACGCCGCCCCTGCGCGACGGTCCCAAGGAGAGCACCTTCTTCGTCTACAGCAAGATGACGGTCCTCAAGAGCAGCTGGCTGAGCGGCGACGTCTACTCCTGCATGGTGGTCCACGAAGGGTTGCCCATGAGGTTCACCCAACGCCAAGCACAGAAGAACCCTGGTAAATAAGAGGGGCAGGCGGTTGGGGGAGGGGTTGGGGTGGGGCCACCCAGCTTCAAGCCCACCCCACCGCTCTGTAGATGACCTCTGTGGCCAAGGATCTTCCAATAAAGCCAAGCGGCCGTCGGTCTCGCACCACCAAGGTCTCCACGGTGTCTTTTGGGGCGAGGACACGGAGGGGGCGGGTTGGGGGGCAACCAAGGAGGTGGGGTGGGCCACGAAGATGGAGGAGGGTGGAGATGATGGGTGCAGGGTGGAGATGGGTGCAGGGTGGAGAAGGTTCCAGGCTGGAGATGATGGGTGCAGGGTGGAGAAGGTTCCAGGCTGGAGATGATGGGTGCAGGTTGGAGAAGGTTCCAGGTTGGAGATGATGGGTGCAGGGTGGAGAAGGTTCCAGGTTGGAGATGATGGGTGCAGGGTGGAGATGATGGGTGCAGGGTGGAGATGATGGGTGCAGGGTGGAGATGATGGGTGCAGGTTGGAGAAGGTTCCAGGTTGGAGATGATGGGTGCAGGTTGGAGAAGGTTCCAGGTTGGAGATGATGGGTGCAGGGTGGAGAAGGTTCCAGGTTGGAGATGATGGGTGCAGGTTGGAGAAGGTTCCAGGGTGGAGATGATGGGTGCAGGGTGGAGATGATGGGTGCAGGGTGGAGAAGGTTCCAGGTTGGAGATGATGGGTGCAGGTTGGAGAAGGTTCCAGGGTGGAGATGATGGGTGCAGGGTGGAGATGATGGGTGCAGGGTGGAGAAGGTTCCAGGCTGGAGATGATGGGTGCAGGTTGGAGAAGGTTCCAGGGTGGAGATGATGGGTGCAGGTTGGAGATGATGGGTGCAGGGTGGAGAAGGTTCCAGGCTGGAGATGATGGGTGCAGGGTGGAGAAGGTTCCAGGCTGGAGATGATGGGTGCAGGTTGGAGAAGGTTCCAGGGTGGAGATGATGGGTGCAGGTTGGAGATGATGGGTGCAGGGTGGAGAAGGTTCCAGGGTGGAGATGATGGGTGCAGGGTGGAGAAGGTTCCAGGGTGGAGATGATGGGTGCAGGGTGGAGAAGGTTCCAGGGTGGAGATGATGGGTGCAGGGTGGAGATGATGGGTGCAGGGTGGAGAAGGTTCCAGGTTGGAGATGATGGGTGCAGGTTGGAGATGATGGGTGCAGGGTGGAGATGGGTGCAGGGTGGAGATGATGGGTGCAGGGTGGAGATGATGGGTGCAGGGTGGAGATGATGGGTGCAGGGTGGAGATGATGGGTGCAGGGTGGAGAAGGTTCCAGGCTGGAGATGATGGGTGCAGGTTGGAGAAGGTTCCAGGTTGGAGATGATGGGTGCAGGTTGGAGAAGGTTCCAGGGTGGAGATGATGGGTGCAGGGTGGAGAAGGTTCCAGGCTGGAGATGATGGGTGCAGGGTGGAGAAGGTTCCAGGGTGGAGATGATGGGTGCAGGGTGGAGAAGGTTCCAGGGTGGAGATGATGGGTGCAGGTTGGAGATGATGGGTGCAGGGTGGAGAAGGTTCCAGGCTGGAGATGATGGGTGCAGGGTGGAGAAGGTTCCAGGGTGGAGATGATGGGTGCAGGGTGGAGATGATGGGTGCAGGGTGGAGAAGGTTCCAGGTTGGAGATGATGGGTGCAGGTTGGAGAAGGTTCCAGGGTGGAGATGATGGGTGCAGGGTGGAGAAGGTTCCAGGTTGGAGATGATGGGTGCAGGGTGGAGAAGGTTCCAGGTTGGAGATGATGGGTGCAGGGTGGAGAAGGTTCCAGGTTGGAGATGATGGGTGCAGGTTGGAGAAGGTTCCAGGTTGGAGATGATGGGTGCAGGGTGGAGAAGGTTCCAGGTTGGAGATGATGGGTGCAGGTTGGAGAAGGTTCCAGGGTGGAGATGATGGGTGCAGGGTGGAGATGATGGGTGCAGGGTGGAGAAGGTTCCAGGTTGGAGATGATGGGTGCAGGGTGGAGAAGGTTCCAGGGTGGAGATGATGGGTGCAGGGTGGAGATGATGGGTGCAGGGTGGAGAAGGTTCCAGGCTGGAGATGATGGGTGCAGGTTGGAGAAGGTTCCAGGGTGGAGATGATGGGTGCAGGTTGGAGATGATGGGTGCAGGGTGGAGAAGGTTCCAGGGTGGAGATGATGGGTGCAGGGTGGAGAAGGTTCCAGGTTGGAGATGATGGGTGCAGGGTGGAGAAGGTTCCAGGGTGGAGATGATGGGTGCAGGGTGGAGATGATGGGTGCAGGGTGGAGAAGGTTCCAGGTTGGAGATGATGGGTGCAGGTTGGAGATGATGGGTGCAGGGTGGAGATGGGTGCAGGGTGGAGATGATGGGTGCAGGTTGGAGATGATGGGTGCAGGGTGGAGATGATGGGTGCAGGGTGGAGATGATGGGTGCAGGGTGGAGAAGGTTCCAGGCTGGAGATGATGGGTGCAGGTTGGAGAAGGTTCCAGGCTGGAGATGATGGGTGCAGGTTGGAGAAGGTTCCAGGGTGGAGATGATGGGTGCAGGGTGGAGAAGGTTCCAGGCTGGAGATGATGGGTGCAGGGTGGAGAAGGTTCCAGGGTGGAGATGATGGGTGCAGGGTGGAGAAGGTTCCAGGGTGGAGATGATGGGTGCAGGGTGGAGATGATGGGTGCAGGGTGGAGATGGGTGCAGGTTGGAGAAGGTTCCAGGGTGGAGATGATGGGTGCAGGGTGGAGAAGGTTCCAGGTTGGAGATGATGGGTGCAGGGTGGAGAAGGTTCCAGGCTGGAGATGATGGGTGCAGGGTGGAGAAGGTTCCAGGCTGGAGATGATGGGTGCAGGGTGGAGAAGGTTCCAGGCTGGAGATGATGGGTGCAGGGCGGAGATGGATGGTTGGTTGGTTGGTTGGTTGGTTGGTTGGATGGTTGGATGTGTGGTTGGATGCGTGGTTGGGTGGTTGGGTGGGTGGGTGGGTGATTGGTTGGGTGATTGGTTGGTTTGATGGACGATTGGTTGGTTGGTAGATGAGTGGTTGGGTGGAAGGGTGGGTGGAAGGGTGGGTGGTTGGATGGGTGGTTGGTTGGGTGGTTGGTTGGTTGGCTGGTTGGTTTGGTGGATGGTTGGATGGGTGGTTGGATGCGTGGTTGGTTGGTTGGGTGGGTGGGTGGGTGGTTGGATGGGTGGTTCGTTGGTTGGATGGTTGGTTGGATGGGTGGTTGGTTGGATGTGTGGTTGGTTGTTTGGATGCATGGTTGGTTGGCTGGTTGGTTTGGTGGATGGTTGGGTGGTTGGGTGGTTGGATGGTTGGGTGGGTGGGTGGGTGGGTTGGAGGATGGGTAGTTAGGTGGTGGTTGGGTGGTTGGGTGGGTGGTTGGATGGGTGGTTGGCCGGTTGGATGGATGGTTGGGTGGGTGATTGGTTGGGTGGTTGGGTGATTGGTTGGTTGGATGGTTGGTTGGGTGGGTGGGTGGGTGGGTGGTTGGATGGGTTGGAGGATGGGTAGTTAGGTGGTGGTTGGGTGGTTGGGTGGGTGGTTGGGTGGTTAATCGATTGGTCAGCTGGTTGGGTGGTTGGTTAATCGATTGGTCGGCTGGTTGGTTGGTTGGTTGGTTGGTTGGTTAATCGATTGGTTGGTTGTGTGGTTGGGTTCATGGTTGGGTGGGTGGGTGGGTAATCGGCTGGTTGGCTGGTCAGGCGGTTGGTTAACTGGTTGGGTGGTCGGTTCATGGGTTGGTTGGGTGGTCGGTTCATGGGTTGGTTGGGTGGTCGGTTCATGGGTTGGTTGGGTGGTTCATGGGTTGGTTGGGTGGTTGGTTCATGGGTTGGTTGGGTGGTTCATGGGTTGGTTGGGTGGTCGGTTCATGGGTTGGTTGGGTGGTCGGTTCATGGGTTGGTTGGGTGGTTGGTTCATGGGTTGGCTGGTTGGTTCATGGGTTGGCTGGTTGGCTGGTTGGGTGGTTGGCTGGGTGGGTGGGTAGGTGGGAGGGTGGGTGGTTACTCGCCTGGTTGGGTGCTTGGGTGCTTGGTTGCATGGTCGGCTGGTTGGTTAATGGGTTGGGCGGGTGGGCGGCTGGTTACTCGGCTGCTTGGCGGGTCGGGTGGCTGGTTGGTTAATCGGCTGGTTGGTTGGTTGCATGGTTGGTTGGGTGGTTAATCGATTGGTCGGCTGGTTGGGTGGTTGGTTAATCGATTGGTCGGCTGGTTGGGTGGCTGGTTGGGTGGTTAATCGATTGGTCAGCTGGTTGGGCGGTTGGTTAATCAATTGGTCGAATGGTTGGGTGGTTGGTTAATTGATTGGTCGGCTGGTTGGGCGGTTGGTTAATCGATTGGTCGGCTGGTTGGGTGGTTGGTTAATCAATTGGTCGGCTGGTTGGGCGGTTGGTTAATTGATTGGTCAGCTGGTTGGGCGGTTGGTTAATCAATTGGTCGAATGGTTGGGTGGTTGGTTAATCGATTGGTCGGCTGGTTGGGTGGTTGGTTAATCGATTGGTCGGATGGTTCGGTGGCTGGTTGGTTGGTTGGTTGGTTAATCGATTGGTCGGCTGGTTAATCGATTGGTCGGCTGGTTGGGTGGCTGGTTACTCGGCTGATTGGGTGGTTAATCGATTGGTCGGCTGGTTGGGTGGCTGGTTACTCGGCTGATTGGGTGGTTAATCAATTGGTCGGCTGGTTGGGTGGCTGGTTACTCGGCTGATTGGGTGGTTAATCGATTGGTCGGCTGGTTGGGTGGCTGGTTACTCGGCTGATTGGGTGGTTTAGTGGTTGGGTGGTTGGTCGGCTGGTTGGCTGGTCGGTTGGCAGGCCGGGTGGTTGGTTGGCTGGTCAGCTGGTTCGTTAACCGGTTGGGTGGCTGGTTGGTTAATCATGTGGATGTTGGTTGCACAGTTGGCTGGTTGGTTGGTTAATCGGATGGTTGGTTGGCCGCATGGTTGATTGGTTACTCGGTTGGTTGGTCAGCCGGGTGGTTGGTTGGTTGGGTGGCTGGTTAATCAGTTGGTTGGTTGGTCGGTTGGTTACACGGTTGGTTGGTAGGCCAGGCGGTTGGTTGGTTAATCGGTTGGCTGGGTGGGTGGGTGGGTGGGTGGTTAATCAGCTGGTTGGCTGCTTGGTTAATCGGTGGGATGGGTGGTTGACTGGTTGGTTAATTGGTTGGATGGGTGGTTGGTAGGCCAGGTGGTTGGTTGGTTGGTTAATTAGCTGGTTGGGTGGTTGGTCAATCGATTGGCTAGTTGGTTAGTTGGTTAATCAGCTGGTTGGGTGGTTGGTTGGCTGGCTGGCTGGGTGGTTGGGTGGCTGGTTAATCGGTTGGTTGGGTGGTTGGTTAGGTGGGTGGCTGGTTGGTTACTCGGGTGGTTGGTTGGTTGACTGGTTGGTTGGTTACCTACCTGGTTGGCTGGTTGGTTAACCGGTTGGTCAGCTGGTTGGGTGGTTGGTTACTCGGTTGATTGGTTACTCGGTTGATTGGTTGGTTGGTTGGTTGGTTGGTTGGTTGGTTGGTTGGTTGGTTGGTTAATCGGCTGGCTGGGTGGTTGGTTAGTTGGTTGACTGGTTGGATGGGTGGTTGGGTGGTTGGTTACTCAGGTGGTTGGTTGGTTAATCGGCTGGCTGGGTGGTTGGTTAGTTGGTTGGCTGGTTGGTTAATGGGTTGGCCGGTTGGTTAGTAGGCCGGTGGTTGGTTACTCGCCTGCTTGGGCGGCTGGCTGGGTGCTTGGGTGGCTGGTCGGTTGGGTGGGTGGTTACCAGTCAGTCAGTAGCCTGGTTAGTTGGTTACTCGACTGGCTGGGCGGGCGCAGAGGCAGCCAGCTGATTGGCCACTGGCGTCGCTGCCTCCGATTGGCTGCTCGGCTGGGCGGGTGGTTACCGGGTTGGCTGGGAGTTGGTTAGCCTGTTAATGAGTTGGTTAGCTGGTTAATGGCTTGGGTGGGTGGGTGGTTAATGGGTAGGCTGGGTGGTTAATGGCTTGGTTAGTTGCTAGGTTGGTTGGTTAATGGGTTGTGGCTGGTTAATGGGTTCGCTGTTTGGCTGGTTGGTTGGTTAATGGTTGGTTGGCTGGTTAATGGCTGAGGTGGTTGGTTGGATGGTCAGTCGGCTGCTTGGTTGGTCGGTCGGTTGGTTAATGGGTTGGTTAGCTGCTAGGTTGGTTGGTTACTGGGTTGGTTAGCTGCTAGGTTGGTTGGTTACTGGGTTGGTTGGTTGGTTGGTTCGTTATGGGGTTGGCTGGTTGGTTACCGGGTTGGTTGGCTGGATGGATGGTTGGTTAATGGTGGGTTGGTTGGCTGGTTAATGGGTTGGTTGGTTAATGGGTTGGTTAATGGCTGGTTGGTTAATGGTTGGTTGGTTAATGGGTTGGTCACTTGGTTGCTGGTTGGTTGGCTGGCTGGCTGGTTGGCTGGTTAATGGGTTGGCTGGTTGGTTAATGGGTTGGTTGCTTGGTTAGCTGGTTAATGCCTTAGTTGGTTAGCTGTATGGTCAGGGGGCTGGTTGGTCGGTTGGTTGGTTAGTGGGTTGGTTGGTTGGCTGGTTGGTTGGTTAACGAGTGGATTGGTTGGTTGGTTAAGGGTTGGTTGGTTAAGGGTTAGTTGGTTGGTTAAGGGTTGTTGGTTGGTTAACGGGTGGATTGGCTGGGTAATGGCTGGTTAATGGTTGGTTGGTTGGTTGGGTAATGGTTGGTTAGGGGTTGGTTGCTTGGCTGGTTGGTTAAGGGTTGGTTGCTTGGCTGGTTGGTTGGTTAAGGGCTGGTTAAGGGTTGGTTAAGGGTTCATTGGTTGGTTAATGGATGGTTGATGGTTGGTTAAGGGTTGGTTAAGGTTTGGTCGCTTGGTTAAGGGTTGGTTGGTTGGTTAATGGTTGGTTGAGGGTTGTTTAAGGGTTCGTTGGTTGGTTAATGGTTGGTTTAAGGGTTGGTTGCTTGGCTGGTGGGTTGGTTAAGGGTTGGTTAAGGGTTGGTTGCTTGGCTGGTTGGTTGGTTAAGGGCTGGTTAAGGGTTGGTTAAGGGTTCATTGGTTGGTTAATGGATGGTTGATGGTTGGTTAAGGGTTGGTTAAGGGGTGGTTGCTTGGCTGGAGAGCCTGGAGCTGCAGGGCTGGTGGGCAGGGCCGGCCGGAGGGATGGCCAAGCTGTCGCAAGACGGACAGAGGGGCGGCCGGTGGGTCGGAGCCTGCAGAGACAGACGGGTGGGACGGACGGATGGACAGATGGGCGGGCGAAGCCTCCAGAGATGGAGAGAGGGAGGGAGGGATGAAGCCTAAAGAGATGGAGGGATGGATGGATGAAGTCTATGGAGATGGAGGGATGGATGGATGGATGGATGGATGAAGTCTATGGAGATGGAGGGATGGATGGATGGATGGATGGATGAAGCCTACCGAGATGGAGGGATGGATGGATGGATGGATGAAGCCTACCGAGATGGAGGGATGGAGGGATGGATGAAGTCTATGGAGATGGAGGGATGGATGGATGGATGGATGGATGGATGGATGAAGCCTACCGAGATGGAGGGATGGATGGATGGATGGATGAAGTCTACGGAGATGGATGGATGGATGAAGCCTACCGAGATGGAGAGATGGATGGATGGATGGATGAAGTCTACAGAGATGGATGGATGGATGAAGTCTACAGAGATGGATGGATGGATGAAGCCTATGGAGATGGAGAGATGGATGGATGAAGCCCAGAGAAATGGAGGGATGGATGAAGTCTACGGAGATGGCTGGACAGACGGCTGGAGGGATGGCTGGTTGACTGCTTGGACACTACCAGGCTGGACAGGAAGCTGAAGTTCTCCAGGGGACAAGGAGGACCCAACGTGACCCACCTTGACGTGTGTGTGCCCCCCCCCCCCCCACTTCTTTCTCCTGAGCAGAGCTGGACCTCTCGGCCGGGCTGTGCTTGGAGGACACGGACAAGGAACTGGACGGCCTGTGGGCCACCATCGCCGTCTTCATCACCCTCTTCCTCCTCAGCGTCTGCTACAGCGCCACCGTCACCCTCTTCAAGGTGGGCTTCCGTGGGGACGTCACCGTGGGGGGGAGATGGGACCAAGGTGGGAGATGGGACCAGGATGGGAGATGATGGGACCAAGATGGGACCAAGGTGGGACCAGGATGGGAGATGGGACCGAGATGGGAGATGATAGGACCACCATGGAGGTGATGGGACCAAGATGGAGATGCTGGGACCAGGATGAGACCAAGGTGGGAGATGCTGGGACCAAGATAGGACCAAGATGGAGATGGGACCAAGATGGGACCAAGATGGGCCAAGATGGGAGATGCTGGGACCAGGATGGGACCAAGGTGGGAGATGGGACCAAAATGGAGATGATGGGACCGAGATGGGAGATGCTGGGACCAAGATGGGAGATGCTGGGACCAAGATAGGACCAAGATGGGACCCAGATGGAGGAGATGGGACCAAGATGGGTGATGGGAAGAGATGGGACCAAGATGGGACCAGGATGAGAGATGGTGGGCCCAAGATGGAGGTGATGGGACCCAGATGGGACCCAGATGGAGGTGATGGGACCAAGGTGGGCCCAAGATGGAGGTGATGGGACCCAGATGGAGGTGATGGGACCAAGGTGGGACCAAGATGGAGGTGATGGGACCCAGATGGAGGTGATGGGACCAAGGTGGGACCAAGATGGAGGTGATGGGACCCAGATGGAGGTGATGGGACCAAGGTGGGACCAAGATGGAGGTGATGGGACCAAGATGGGCCCAAGATGGGGGTGATGGGACCAAGATGGGAGATGGTGGGACCAAGATGGAGGTGATGGGACCCAGATGGGACCAGGATGGAGGTGATGGGACCCAGATGGAGGTGATGGGACCAAGATGGAGATGGTGGGACTCAGATGGAGATGGTGGGACCAAGATGGGCCCCAGATGGAGGTGATGGGACCAAGATGGGACCAAGATGGGGGTGATGGGACCAAGATGGAGGTGATGGGACCCAGATGGGACCAGGATGGAGGTGATGGGACCCAGATGGAGGTGATGGGACCCAGATGGAGATGGTGGGACCCAGATGGAGGTGATGGGATCCAGATGGGCCCCAGATGGAGGTGATGGGACCAAGATGGGCCCAAGATGGGGGTGATGGGACCAAGATGGGAGATGGTGGGACCAAGATGGAGGTGATGGGACCCAGATGGGACCAAGATGGAGGTGATGGGACCCAGATGGAGATGGTGGGACTCAGATGGAGATGGTGGGACCCAGATGGGACCAGGATGGAGGTGATGGGACCCAGATGGAGATGGTGGGACCCAGATGGAGATGGTGGGACCCAGATGGAGGTGATGGGACCAAGATGGGCCCAAGATGGAGATGGTGGGACCCAGATGGAGGTGATGGGACCCAGATGGGCCCAAGATGGGGGTGATGGGACCCAGATGGAGGTGATGGGACCAAGATGGGACCAAGATGGGGGTGATGGGACCCAGATGGAGGTGATGGGACCCAGATGGAGGTGATGGGACCCAGATGGGACCAGGATGGAGGTGATGGGACCCAGATGGAGGTGATGGGACCAAGATGGGCCCAAGATGGGGGTGATGGGACCAAGATGGGAGATGGTGGGACCAAGATGGGAGATGGTGGGACCAAGATGGAGGTGATGGGACCCAGATGGGACCCAGATGGAGGTGATGGGCCCCAGATGGGCCCAGGATGGAGGTGATGGGCCCCAGATGGAGGCGCTGGGACCCCCAGGCAGATGCCACCACCCCCTTGTCCCCTCTTTCTCCCCGCCCCAGGTCAAGTGGCTCTTCTCCACCGTCCTCCACCTCAAACAAACCCGCGCCTCCGCCTACCGCGACGTCCTCAAGGAGGCCGTCTAGGGCGCCCCCCCCTCCCCGCCCCACAGCGCCCCACAGCGCCCCACACCGCCCCCCCCCAAAATCCCCCTTTTTTCACCCCACCCCCCCCCAAAATGGCGCCCCCTGTCGCCAATAAACCCAGCAACCGCCACCCCCAGGGGACTCGGCCTGGTCTTCTGCGGGGCATTTGTGGGGCGCTGTGGGGCGCTGTGGGGCGCTATGGGGCGCAACAGGGTGCTACGGAGCGCCAGGAAGTGCTATGGGGTGCAGTGGGGCACCACGAAGTGCTATGGGGTGCAGTGGGGCTCAGTGGGGTGCTGTGGGGTGCAGTGGGGCTCAGTGGGGTGCTATGGGGCGCTATGGGGCTCGACGGGACTCTGTGGGGCGCAATGGGGCACTATGGGGCTCGACGGGACCCTGTGGGGTGCTATGGGGCGCTATGGGGCTCGATGGGACCCTGTGGGGTGCTATGGGGTGCAGTGGGGCTCAGTAGGGTGCTGTGGGGTGCAATGGGGCTCTGTGGGGTGCTATGGGGCGCTATGGGGCTCGATGGGACTCTGTGGGGTGCTATGGGGCACTATGGGGCTCGACGGGACTCTGTGGGGTGCTATGGGGCGCTATGGGGCTCGATGGGACCCTGTGGGGTGCTATGGGGCATTATGGGGCTCGACAGGACCCTGTGGGGTGCTATGGGGTGCAGTGGGGCTCAGTAGGGTGCTGTGGGGTGCAATGGGGCTCTGTGGGGTGCTATGGGGTGCAGTGGGGCTCGACGGGACCCTGTGGGGTGCTATGGGGCGCTATGGGGCTCGACGGGACCCTGTGGGGTGCTATGGGGTGCAGTGGGGCTCAGTAGGGTGCTGTGGGGTGCAATGGGGCTCTGTGGGGTGCTATGGGGCACTATGGGGCTCGACGGGACCCTGTGGGGTGCTATGGGGCGCTATGGGGCTCGACGGGACCCTGTGGGGTGCTATGGGGTGCAGTGGGGCTCAGTGGGGTGCTGTGGGGTGCAATGGGGCTCTGTGGGGTGCTATGGGGCGCTATGGGGCTCGACGGGACTCTGTGGGGTGCTATGGGGCACTATGGGGCTCGACGGGACTCTGTGGGGTGCTATGGGGCGCTATGGGGCTCGATGGGACCCTGTGGGGTGCTATGGGGCTCGATGGAACTCTGTGGGGTGCTATGGGGCGCTATGGGGCTCGATGGGACCCTGTGGGGTGCTATGGGGCTCGATGGAACTCTGTGGGGTGCTATGGGGTGCAATGGGGCTCGACGGGACCCTGGGGGGGTGCAATGGGGCTCGATGGGACTCTGTGGGGTGCTATGGGGCACTGTGGGGCTCAATAGGGTGCTACAGGGTGCTATGGGGCTCTGTGAGGCTCAGTGGGGTGCTATGGGGCTCAGTGGGGTGCTATGGGGCAGGCCCGGAGCACGATGGGTTGCAGTGGAGCACAGTGGGGTGCTATGGGGCGCAAGGCGGGTGCTGTGGGGCGCAGTGGGGTGCTATGGGGCGCAGTGGGGGCTCAAGGGCTCTCAGTGGGGTGCTATGGGGCGCAAGGCGGGTGCTGTGGGGCGCAGTGGGGTGCTATGGGGCCGGCCCAGGCCTCGCCGCGGGTGCTGGGTGCTCCCCTGGGAGCTCGCGTTGGGTGCCGGGCGGGAAAGGGGAAGTTGGGGGGCGGGGGGGGGGGTGGGGGGGAAGGAGGGCCCCCCTCCCCCCATTGCATCATCTCCCAGCGAGCCGTGGGGCAGAGCGCAAGGGCTCCACGCCGCGGCTATGGGGCAGAGGGCCTGGAGCTGCGCCCACGCCGGTAGGGCCCGGGTCCGTTTTTTTTTCTATGGGGCTGGGAGGTGGGGGGAGCTATGGGGCAGGGGGGGGGCTATGTGGGGTGGGGGGGGGCTCTATGGGGCACGTGGGGGGTCTATGGGGCAGGGGGGGGCTCTATGGGGCAGAAGAGCTCTGTGGGGCAGAGGTGGAATATGGGGTCCCTATGGGGCAGGGGGATCCTCTGGGGCAGGGGGCAGCTAAGCTGTACTGTGGGGTCCCTATAGGGCAGGGGGACCCTATGGGGCAGGGGTCCCTATAGAGCAGGGGTCCCTATGGGGCAGGGGTCCCTATGGGGCAGGGGGCCCCTATGGGGCAGGGGTCCCTAGAGAGCAGGGGGTCCCTATGGGGCAGGGGGCAGCTAAGCTGTACTGTGGGGTCCCTATGGGGCAGGGGTCCCTATAGGGCAGGGATCCCTATGGGGCAGGGGTCCCTATAGGGTAGGGGTCCCTATAGGGTAGGGGTCCCTATGGGCAGGGGTCCCTATGGGGCAGGGGTCCCTATAGGGCAGGGGGCAGCTAAGTTGTACTGTGCTGTCCCTATAGGGCAGGGGTCCCTATAGAGCAGGGGTCCCTATGGGGCAGGGGTCCCTATAGGGCAGGGGTCTCTATAGGGGCAGGGGTCAGCTAAGCTGTACTGTGGGGTCCCTATAGAGCAGGGGGTCCCTATAGAGCAGGGGTCCCTATGGGGTAGGGGTCCCTATAGGGCAGGGGTCCCTATAGGGCAGGGGTCCCTATGGGGCAGGGGGCAGCTAAACTGTAGCTTAGGGTCCCTATAGGGCAGGGGTCCCTATAGAGCAGGGGGTCCCTATAGGGCAGGTGTCCCTATAGGGCAGGGGTCCCTATAGGGCAGGGGTCCCTATAGAGCAGGGGTTCCTATGGGGCAGGGGTCCCTATAGAGCAGGGGTCCCTATAGAGCAGAGGTCCCTATGGGGCAGGGTTCCCTATGGGTCAGGGGTCCCTATGGGGCAGGGGGCAGCTAAGCTGTACTGTGGGGTCCCTATGGGGCAGGGGTCCCTATTGGGCAGGGGTCCCTATGGGGCAGGGGTCCCTATAGAGCAGGGGTCCGTATAGGGCCGGGGTCCCTATAGAGCAGGGATCCCTATGGGGCAGGGGGCAGCTAAGCTGTAGCTTAGGGTCCCTATAGGGCAGGGGTCCCTATAGGGCAGGGGTCCCTATGGGGCAGGGGGTCCCTATAGGGCAGGGGGCAGCTAAGCTGTACTGTAGGGTCCCTATGGGGCAGGGGTCCCTATAGGGCAGGGGTCCCTATAGAGCAGGGGTCCCTATAGGGTAGGGGTCCCTATAGAGCAGGGGTCCCTATGGGGCAGGGGTCCCTATAGAGCAGGGGTCCCTATAGAGCAGGGGTCCCTATGGGGCAGGGGTCCCTATAGAGCAGGGGTCCCTATAGAGCAGGGGTCCCTATGGGGCAGGGTTCCCTATAGGGCAGGGGTCCCTATGGGGCAGGGGGCAGCTAAGCTGTACTGTGGGGTCCCTATAGGGCAGGGGTCCCTATAGAGCACAGGTTCCCTATAGAGCACGGGTTCCCTATGGGGCAAGGGTCCCTATGGGGCAGGGGTCCTATGGGCAGGGGTCCTATGGGGCAGGGGTCCCTATAGAGCAGGGGGTCCCTATAGAGCAGGGGTCCCTATGGGGCAGGGGTCCCTATGGGGCAGGGGGCAGCTAAGCTGTACTGTGGGGTCCCTATGGGGCAGGGGTCTCTATGGGGCAGGGATCCCTATGGGGCAGGGGGCAGCTAAGCTGTACTGTGGGGTCCCTATAGAGCAGGGGTCCCTATGGGGCAGGGATCCCTATGGGGCAGGGGGCAGCTAAGCTGTACTGTGGGGTGCCTATGGGGCAGGGGTCCCTATAGAGCACAGGTTCCCTATAGAGCACGGGTTCCCTATGGGGCAAGGGTCCCTATGGGGCAGGGGTCCTATGGGGCAGGGGTCCCTATAGAGCAGGGGGTCCCTATAGAGCAGGGGTCCCTATGGGGCAGGGGTCCCTATAGGGCAGGGGTCCCTATAGAGCAGGGGTCCCTATGGGGCAGGGGTCCCTATAGGGCAGGGGTCCCTATAGAGCAGGGGTCCCTATGGGGCAGGGGGCAGCTAAGCTGTACTGTGGGGTCCCTATGGGGCAGGGGTCCCTATTGGGCAGGGGTCCCTATAGGGCAGGGGTCCCTATGGGGCAGGGGGTCCCTATGGGGCAGGGGTCCCTATAGGGCAGGGGTCCCTATAGAGCAGGGGTCCCTATGGGGCAGGGGGCAGCTAAGCTGTACTGTGGGGTCCCTATGGGGCAGGGGTCCCTATGGGGCAGGGGTCCGTATAGAGCAGGGGGGTCCCTATGGGGCAGGTGTCCCTATGGGGCAGGGGTCCCTATGGGGCAGGGGTCCCTCAGGGTGCAGAGCTGTGCTTTGGGGGGCAGAGGGGCACCCATGGGTGCCCTTAGGGTGCTCAGAGACCCCTTGGGGTGCCCATGGGTGCCCTTTAGGGTGCTCAGCGGTTCCTTGGGGTGCCCCTAGGGTGCTCAGAGCTGTCTTGGGGTGCCCTTGGGGTGCCCTTGGGGTGCCCTTGGGGTGCTCTTAGGGTGCAAAGAGGCACCTTGGGGTGCCCTTGCAGCACCCTTGGGGTGCCCATGGGTGCCCTTTAGGGAGCTCAGAGGTTCCTTGGGGTGCTCATGGGTGCCCTTAGGGTGCTCTGAGGTGCCTTGGGGTGCCCTTGGGGTGCTCAGCGGTGCCTTGGGGTGCACATGGGTGCCCTTGGGGTGCTCAGAGATGTCTTGGGGTGCCCTTAGGGCCCCCTTAGGGTGCTCAGAGGTTTCTTAGGGTGCCCTTAGGGTGCTCCGAGGCACCTTGGGGTGCCCTTAAGGCATCTTTGGGGTGCTCAGAGATGTCTTGGGGTGCCCTTAGGGCCCCCTTAGGGTGCTCAGAGGCGCCTTGGGGTGCCCTTGGGGTGCCCTTAGGGTGCTCAGCGGTGCCTTGGGGCCCCCTTAGGGTGCTCAGAGATGTCTTGGGGTGCCCTTAGGGCCCCCTTGGGGTGCTCAGCGGCCCCTTGGGGTGCCCTTGGGGTGCTCAGAGACCCCTTGGGGCACCCTTAGGGCCCCCTTAGGGTGCTCAGAGGCACCTTGGGGTGCCCTTGGGGTGCTCATGGGTGCCCTTGGGGTGCTCAGAGACCCCTTGGGGCACCCTTAGGGCCCCTTTGGGGTGCTCAGCAGCCCCTTGGGGTGCCCTTGGGGTGCTCATGGGTGCCCTTGGGGTGCTCAGAGACCCCTTGGGGTGCCCTTAGAGTGCTCAGAGGCACCTTGGGGTGCCCTTGGGGTGCTCAGAGACCCCTTGGGGTGCCCTTGGGGTGCTCATGGGTGCCCTTGGGGTGCTCAGAGACCCCTTGGGGTGCCCTTAGGGTGCTCAGCAGCCCCTTGGGGCCCCCTTAGGGTGCTCAGAGGCACCTTGGGGTGCCCTTGGGGTGCTCATGGGTGCCCTTGGGGGGCTCAGAGGCACCTTGGGGTGCCCTTGGGGTGCTCATGGGTGCCCTTGGGGTGCTCAGAGGCACCTTGGGGTGCCCTTGGGGTGCTCAGAGATGTCTTGGGGTGCCCTTGGGGGGCTCATGGGTGCCCTTGGGGTGCTCAGAGACCCCTTGGGGCGCTCCCAGGCACCTCGGGCCACCCACAGGCGCCCTTAGCCCTCCCTCACCCCACCCCGAGCCGCCTTGCGCCCTCCTCTTCCTCCCCCCCGGCCCCCCCTTCCCCGCCGACGGGCCGGCCGCGGGGTGCCCCCCACCCACTTTTTTTTGTGGTTGTTTTCGTTCGCCCCCTCCCCGCCCCCCAGCTAAGGTGACAGCACCCGCCGTCTACCCCCTGGGGACCTGCGGCACCCGTGACCCCTCGGCCATGGTGGTCGCCTGCTTCGTCGACGGTTACTTCCCCGAGCCGGTGACGGTGACGTGGGACAGCGGCTCGGCCACCGCCGTCGCCCGCACCTTCCCCGCCACCCAGCACCCATCGGGTCTCTACGGCCTGGGAAGCCAGCTCAGCGTCACCTCCGGGACACCCAGCCGCCTCCGCTGCACCGTCCAGCACCCGTCCTCCGGCACCACCAAGAGCGCCGACATCTCCGGTAGGGCGCCCGTGGGTGAGCGCGGGGGGCTGGTGGGTGCTCACAGGGGGCTGGTGGGTGTCAAGGAGCCCAAATGGGTGCTCTTAGGGGGCTGGTGGGTGCTCACAGGGTGCTCATGGGTGTCAAGGAGCCCAAATGGGTGCTCTTAGGGGGCTGGTGGGTGCTCTCAGGGGGCTGGTGGGTGCTCTTAGGGGGCTGGTGGGTGCTCACAGGGGGCTGGTGGGTGCTCACAGGGGGCTCATGGGTGTCAAGGAGCCCAAATGGGTGCTCTTAGGGGGCTGGTGGGTGCTCTTAGGGGGCTGGTGGGTGCTCTTAGGGGGCTGGTGGGTGCTCACAGGGGGCTCATGGGTGCTCTTAGGGGGCAGATGGGTGCTCACAGGGCACTCATGGGTGCTCTTAGGGGGCTCATGGGTGTCAAGGGGCACAAATGGGTGCTCTTAGGGGGCTCATGGGTGCTCTTAGGGGGCACATGGGTGCTTTTAGGGGGCTGGTGGGGGTTCTTAGGGGGCTGGTGGGTGTCAAGGAGCACAACTGGGTGCTCTTAGGGGGCTCATGGGTGCTTTTAGGGGGCTCATGGGTGCTTTTAGGGGGCTGGTGGGTGCTCTTAGGACACTCATGGGTGCTCTTAGGGGGCTCATGGGTGTCAAGGGGCACAAATGGGTGCTCTTAGGGGGCTCATGGGTGCTCTTAGGGGGCACATGGGTGCTTTTAGGGGGCTGGTGGGGGTTCTTAGGGGGCTGGTGGGTGTCAAGGAGCACAACTGGGTGCTCTTAGGGGGCTCATGGGTGCTTTTAGGGGGCTCATGGGTGCTTTTAGGGGGCTGGTGGGTGCTCTTAGGACACTCATGGGTGCTCTTAGGGGGCTCATGGGTGTCAAGGGGCACAAATGGGTGCTCTTAGGGGGCTGGTGGGTGCTCTTAGGGTGCTCATGGGTGCTCTTAGGGGGCTGGTGGGTGCTCACAGGGGGCTGGTGGGTGCTCTTAGGGGGCTGGTGGGTGCTCACAGGGTGCTCATGAGTGCCAAGGGGTGCAAATGGGTGCTCTTAGGGCACTCATGGGTGGTCTTAGGGTGCTCATGGGTGCTTTTAGGGGGGCAGACGGGTGCTCTTAGGGGGCAGATGGGTGCCAAGGGGGGCAGGTGGGTGCTCTTAGGGCACTGATGGGTGCCGATGGGTGCTCTTAGAGCACTCATGGGTGCTCTTAGGGTGCTCATGGGTGCTCTTAGGGGGCTGATGGGTGGTCTTAGGGTGCTCATGGGTGCTCTTAGGGGGCTGATGGGTGCTCTTAAGGGGTAGATGGGTGCTCTTAGGGCGCTCATGGGTGTCAAGGGTGGCAGGTGGGTGCTCTTAGGGGGCAAATGGGTGCTCTTAGGGCGCTCATGGGTGGTCTTAGGGTGCTCATGGGTGCTTTTAGGGGGGCAGATGGGTGCTCTTAAGGGGTAGATGGGTGCTCTTAGGGGGCTGATGGGTGCTCTTAAGGGGTAGATGGGTGCTCTTAGGGCGCTCATGGGTGCTCTTAGGGGGCTGATGGGTGCTCTTAAGGGGTAGATGGGTGCTCTTAGGGCGCTCATGGGTGTCAAGGGTGGCAGGTGGGTGCTCTTAGGGGGCAAATGGGTGCTCTTAGGGGGCTCATGGGTGGTCTTAGGGTGCTCATGGGTGCTTTTAGGGGGGCAGATGGGTGCTCTTAAGGGGTAGATGGGTGCTCTTAGGGGGCTGATGGGTGCTCTTAAGGGGTAGATGGGTGCTCTTAGGGCGCTCATGGGTGTCAAGGGTGGCAGGTGGGTGCTCTTAGGGGGCAAATGGGTGCTCTTAGGGGGCTCATGGGTGCTTTTAGGGGGGCTGATGGGTGCTCTTAGGGCGCTCATGGGTGCTTTGAGGGTGCAGATGGGTGCCTCGAGCTTGCAGTCGCATCGAGCTCGCAGCTGCAGCGAGCGTGCAATCGCACCGAGCGTGCAATCGCATCGAGGTTGCAATTGCATCGAGCGCGCAATCGCGCAAAGTTTGCAATTGCACCGAGCGTGCATCGCATCGAGCGTGCAAGTGCAGCGAGCGTGCAATCGCACCGAGCGTGCAATCGCATCGAGCGTGCAATCGCATCGAGGTTGCAATTGCATCGAGCGCGCAATCGCGCAAAGGTTGCAATTGCACCGAGCATGCATCGCGTCGAGCGTGCAAGTGCAGCGAGCGTGCAATCGCACCGAGCGTGCAATCGCATTGAGCGTGCAATCGCATCGAGCTTGCAGCTGCACCAAGCGTGCATCGCATCGAGCGTGCAAATGCACCGAGGCGCGCAAGTGCATCGAGCGTGCAATCGCAGCGAGGTTGCAGGCGCAGCGCAGTTGCAGGCGCAGGCAGCGCGAAACCCCCGCGAGCTGGCAGCTGCCCGGCGCTTTCTTCCGCTTGCAGCGCAGGCCGCCCACCCCCACTTCCCAGGCTGCCTTCCTCTTCCCCTTCCCAAGCTCTTCCTCTTCCCAAACTCTTCCTCTTCCCAAGCTCTCTTCCTCTTCCCAAACTCTTCCTCTTCCCAAACTCTTCCCCTTCCCAAACTCTTCCTCTTCCCAAACTCTTCCCCTTCCCAAGCTCTTCCTCTTCCCAAACTCTTCCTCTTCCCAAGCTCTCTTCCTCTTCCCAGACTCTTCCTCTTCCCAGACTCTTCCTCTTCCAAGCTCTTCCTCTTCCCAAGCTCTTCCTCTTCCCAAACTCTTCCTCTTCCCAAACTCTTCCCCTTCCCAAGCTCTTCCTCTTCCCAAACTCTTCCTCTTCCCAAGCTCTCTTCCTCTTCCCAAACTCTTCCTCTTCCCAAACTCTTCCCCTTCCCAAGCTCTTCCTCTTCCCAAACTCTTCCTCTTCCCAAACTCTTCCCCTTCCCAAGCTCTTCCCCTTCCCAAACTCTTCCTCTTCCCAAGCTCTCTTCCTCTTCCCAAACTCTTCCTCTTCCCAAACTCTTCCTCTTCCCAAACTCTCTTCCTCTTCAAGATGTCCTCCTCTTCCCAGCTCTCTTCCTCTTCCCAAGATGTCTGCCTCTTCCCAAAACGTCTTCCTCTTCCAAAACTCTCTTCCCAAACTCTCTTCCTCTTCAAGATGTCCTCTTCTTCCCAAACTCTCTTCCTCTTCCCAGCTCTTTTCCTCTTTCCCAGCTCTCCTCCTCTTCCCAAGCTCTCGTCCTCTTCCAGAGCTGTCTTCCTCTTCCCAAGATGTCTTCATCTTCAAGATGTCCTCCTCTTCCCAAGCCCTCTTCCTCTTCCCAAGCCCTCTTCCTCTTCCAAAACTCTCTTCCTCTTCCAAAACTCTCTTCCTCTTCCAAGCTCTCTCCCTCTTCCCAAACTCTTCTTCTTCCCAAGCCCTCTTCCTCTTCTGCTGCCCTCTGCTCCCCCCCATCCCCTCGCGCTCCCCCCCCGCCCCCGACCTTGACCTTCTCCTCTTCCTCCCCACCCCACCCCAGTCATCACAGCCAAGCCCCCCATCACCACCGTCTTCCACTCGTGCGAGCCCACCCACGTCCAGCTCGTCTGCCTCGTCACCGGCTTCTCCCCGGCCCAGCTCACCCTGGAGTGGCTGGTGGACAACTTCCCCGTCTCTCCCGCCCCACCGGCCGAGCCCGTCCAACGCGAGGCCACCGGCAACACCTTCCACACCAGCTCCCACCTCAACGTCTCCTTGACCGACTGGCAGCAGAAGGAGTACATCTGCAAGGTGGTCCACCGCCCCTCGCACAGCCTGCAGGAGATCTCGGCCAGCAAGTGCTTGAGTGAGTGCCCACCCGCCTTGCCTTGGGTGGTGGCATCTCCGTGGGGTTCGCCCACGTGGCTTTGGTTGGTGGCATCTCCATGGGGTTCACCCACGTGGCTTTGGGTGGTGGCATCTCCTTGGGTTCACCCAAGTTGCTTCGGGTGGTGGCATCTCCCTAGGGTTCACCCACATCACTCTGGGTGGTGGCATCTCCCTAGGGTTCACCCACATGACTCTGGGTGGTGGCATCTCCCTAGGGTTCACCCAAGTTGCTTTGGGTGGTGGCATCTCCCTAGGGTTCACCCACATCACTCTGGGTGGTGGCATCTCCCTAGGGTTCACCCACATTGCTTTGGGTGGTGGCATCTCCTTGGCTTCACCCAAGTTGCTTTGGGTGGTGGCATCTCCTTGGCTTCACCCAAGTTGCTTCGTGTGGTGGCATCTCCATGGGGTTCACCCACGTGTCTTTGCATGGTGGCATCTCCGTGGGGTTCACCCACGTGGCTTTGGGTGGTGGCATCTCTGTGGGGTTCACCCACATGGCTTTGGGTGGTGGCATCTCCATGGGCTTCACCCATGTTGCTTTGGGTGGTGGCATCTCCGTGGGGTTCACCCACGTGGCTTTGGGTGGTGGCATCTCCTTGGCTTCACCCAAGTTGCTTTGGGTGGTGGCATCTCCCTAGGGTTCACCCAAATTGCTTTGGGTGGTGGCATCTCCATGGGCTTCACCCACGTTGCTTTGGGGGTCTCCACCCTTCTTAAGTTGACGCCAGGTTGCGCTGGGGTTGGTGGCATCTCCATGGGCTTCACCCAGGCTGCTTCGGGGGTGGTGGCATCTCCATGGGCTTCACCTCCACCCCTTCTGCCCCTCAAGGTGCTCCTCCGGATGCCACCAACATCAACGTCTTCATGTTGCCCCCCCACCCCTTCGGAACTCTACATCTCCCAGAACCCCAAAATCCGTTGCGTGGCCACCAGTTTGCCCAGTGACGAGGGACTGGTCATCACCTGGACCCGGAAGCAAGGGGGCAGCCTCCGTCCCCAGCCCAACCAGTTGAAGTCCCAGTTCAACGGCACCTACACGGCCACCAGCGAGGTCCCCATCTCCACCAACGACTGGGAGAGCGGCGACACCTTCACCTGCACCATCCAGCACCACGACCTGCCCTCGCCCATCAGCCGCACCATCACCAAGAAAGGCGGTAAGGCGCCGGCAAAGGGCGGGGGTTGACTTACGGCGCCGCCGGGTTGAGGCGCGGCGCAGGCCCGGCGTCTTCCAAGGCGCCGAGGTTGAGTTGCGTTGCACCTTGACGTCTTCCAAGGCGCCGAGGTTGACTTACGGCACAGCCTGGTGTCTTCCAAGGCGCCGAGGTTGAGTTGCATTGCACCTTGGCATCTTCCAAGGTGCCGAGGTTGAGTTACGGCGCAGCCTGGCATCTTCCAAGGCGCTGAGGTTGAGTTGCATCGCACCTTGGCATCTTCCAAGGTGCCGCCGGGTTGAGTTACGGTGCAGCCTGGCGTCTTCCAAGGTGCCGAGGTTGAGTTGCGTCGCACCTTGGCATCTTCCAAGGCGCTGAGGTTGAGTTACGGCGCAGCCCAGCGTCTTCCAAGGCGCTGAGGTTGAGTTGCGTTGCACCTTGGCATCTTCCAAGGCGCCGAGGTTGAGTTGCATTGCACCTTGGCATCTTCCAAGGTGCCGAGGTTGAGTTACGGCGCAGCCCGCCATCTTCCAAGGCGCTGAGGTTGAGTTGCATCGCACCTTGGCATCTTCCAAGGCGCCGAGGTTGAGTTGCGTCGCACCTTGGCATCTTCCAAGGCGCTGAGGTTGAGTTGCGTCGCACCTTGGCATCTTCCAAGGCGCCGAGGTTGAGTTGCGTCGCACCTTGGCATCTTCCAAGGCGCCGAGGTTGAGTTGCGTCGCACCTTGGCATCTTCCAAGGCGCCGAGGTTGAGTTGTGTCGCACCTTGGCGTCTTCCAAGGCGCCGAGGTTGAGTTGCGTCGCACCTTGGCATCTTCCAAGGCGCCGAGGTTGAGTTGTGTCGCACCTTGGCGTCTTCCAAGGCACCGAGGTTGAGTTGTGTTGCACCTTGGCATCTTCCAAGGCGCCGAGGTTGAGTTGTGTTGCACCTTGGCATCTTCCAAGGCGCCGAGGTTGAGTTGTGTCGCACCTTGGCGTCTTCCAAGGCGCCGAGGTTGAGTTGTGTTGCACCTTGGCATCTTCCAAGGCGCCGAGGTTGAGTTGTGTTGCACCTTGGCATCTTCCAAGGCGCCGAGGTTGAGTTGTGTTGCACCTTGGCGTCTTCCAAGGTGCCGAGGTTGAGTTACGGTGCAGCCCGGCGTCTTCCAAGGTGCCGAGGTTGAGTTGTGTTGCACCTTGGCATCTTCCAAGGTGCCGAGGTTGAGTTACGGCGCAGCCCGGCGTCTTCCAAGGCACCGAGGTTGAGTTGCGTCGCCCCCCGCCCCATTTTGTCCCCCATTTTCTTGCCCCCAACACCACTTGGCACCCAATTTATCGCCCCCCGACCCCTTTTTGCCCCCCATTTCCTCACCCCAACCCCATTTTGCCCCCATTTTCTCACCCCAACGCCATTTTGCCCCCATTTCCTCGCCCCCCACCCCATTTTGCCCCCCATTTTCTTCACCCCAACGCCATTTTGCCCCCCGTTTCCTCGCCCCCCCCACCCCATTTGGCGCCCGATTTCTTCGCCCCCAACGCCGTTTTGCCCCCCTTCTCCTCACCCCCCGCCCCACCTCCTCACCCCCCGCCCCCCCCCGACATCACTCACCCCCTCCCCCTCCCCCGCAGGCAAGCGCCTGGCCCCCAGCGTCTACCTGCTGGCCCCCCCCCCCCGAGGAGCTGAGCGGCAACCGGGACACGCTGAGCTTGACCTGCTTGGTGCGCGGGTTCTACCCCGACGACATCTCGGTGGAGTGGCAGAAGAACCAGGAAACCATCGACGCCGCCATGTACGACACCTTCCCGGCCGTCAAGGAGAAGGCGGGCGACACCTCTTTCTTCCTCTACAGCCGATTGGCTGTCAAGAGGACGGAGTGGAACCAAGGAACCACCTACGTCTGCATGGTGGTCCACGAGGGTCTTCCCATGAAGTTCATCCAGCGTAGCACCAACAAGAACCCCGGTAAAAAATGAGGTGGTGGTGGCAGCAAGCCCCCCTCACCTTGGCCTTCCCCACCCTCTCGGGTGGGTGAATAAAGGAGAAGAAGTCAGGCTGGCGTCTGCCTCTGCGCGCCGTGGGGTGGGAGGGGCGGCGGGGGGCGGGCGGGGAGACAGCAGGCGTGGGGGGGGGGGGGGAGACATCAAATATGGTGGAGCGGTGATGGTTGGATGGGTGGGTGGATGTGAGATGATGGATGGGTGGGCACCAGATGATGGTTGGTTGGGTGGGTGGATGTGAGATGATGGATGGGTGGGCACCAGATGATGGTTGGTTGGATGGATGGGCACCAGATGATGGTTGGTTGGATGGGTGGGCACCAGATGATGGTTGGTTGGATGGGTGGGCACCAAATGATGGTTGGTTGGATGGATGGGCACCAGATGATGGTTGGTTGGATGGATGGGCACCAGATGATGGTTGGTTGGATGGATGGGCACCAGTTGATGGTTGGTTGGATGGATGGGCACCAGATGATGGTTGGTTGGATGGATGGGCACCAGATGATGGTTGGTTGGATGGATGGGCACCAGATGATGGTTGGTTGGATGGGTGGGCACCAAATGATGGTTGGTTGGATGGATGGGCACCAGATGATGGTTGGTTGGATGGATGGGCACCAAATGATGGTTGGGTGGATGGATGGGCACCAGATGATGGTTGGTTGGATGGATGGGCACCAAATGATGGTTGGGTGGATGGATGGACATGAGATGATGGATGGGTGGATGGACAGGATGGATGGATGGGCACCAGATGATGGTTGGATGGATGGGTGGGCACCAGTTGATGGTTGGTTGGATGGGCAGACATCAAATATGATGGATGGATGATGGTTGGATGGATGGGTGGGCACCAAATGATGGTTGGATGGATGGATGGATGTGAGATGATGGATGGGTGGACACCAGATGATGGTTGGTTGAATGGATGGACATGAGATGATGGATGGGTGGACACCAGATGATGGTTGGTTGAATGGATGGACATGAGATGATGGATGGGTGGATGGACAGGATGGATGGATGGACACCAGATGATGGATGGATGGATGGGGAGACATCAAATATGATGGATGGATGGATGATGGTTGGATGCATGGGTGGACACCAGAGGATGGATGGGTGGATGGGTGGGTGGATGGATGGATGGGGAGACATCAAATATGATGGATGGATGAAGATTGGATAGATGGATGGACACCAGATGATGGATGGATGGATGGGTGGAGATGATGGATAGGTGGACACCAGATGATGTATGGGTGGGCACCAGATGATGGTTGGATGGATGGATGGACACAAGAAGATGGATGGATGGACATGAGATGATGGATGGATGGATGGATGGGTGGATGGGTGGGGAGACATCAAATATGGTGGAAGGATGATGGTTGGATGGATGGACACTAGATGATGGATGGATGGACACGAGAAGATGGATGGATGGATGGATGGGTGGGTGGATGGATGGATGGATGGGCACCAGATGATGGATGGGTGGATGGATGGACACGAGAAGATGGATGGATGGATGGATGGATGGATGGATGGGTGGATGGATGGGTGGATGGATGGATGGATGGGTGGACACAAGGAGATGGATGGATGGATGGACATGAGGTGATGGCTGGTTGGCTGGATGGACACCAGATGATGGATGGTTGGTTGGACGCGAGAAGATGGATGGATGGATGGATGGATGGATGGATGGATGGATGGATGGATGGATGGATGGGTGGATGGATGGATGGATGGGGAGACATCAAATATGATGGATGGATGATGGTTGGATGGATGGATGGATGGATGGGCACCAGATGATGGATGGGTGGATGGATGGACATGATGGATAGGTGGGCACCAGATGATGGATGGGTGGGCACCAGATGATGGTTGGAAGGATGGATGGACACAAGAAGATGGATGGATGGACACGAGAAGATGGATGGATGGATGGATGGATGGATGGATGGGTGGATGGATGGGTGGACACAAGGAGATGGATGGATGGACATGAGGTGATGGATGGATGGATGGACAGCAGATGATGGATGGTTGGTTGGACACGAGAAGATGGATGGATGGATGGATGGATGGATGGATGGATGGATGGATGGATGGCCTAAAGGACACCTGGATGGCCAGACAGCTGGACAGAGAGATTGCCGGATGGATGGAGACATGGCTGGGGGAGTGGATGGGCAGACGGACGGACGGACAGGGGACCGGGAGCTGTGCAGGGGCGGGTGGAGAAGGACCAGGGGGAGGCTCCAGCCCCTCCCTGGGGCGACGCGTGCGGCAGCACCCGCGGGACAGGGAGGGACAGGCCCGGGCACAGAGCGGGGCGGAGGAGGAGACTCCGGGGGGAGGTGAGACGAGGTGGGTGGAGAGGATGGAGATGGGTGGGGATGGTGGGGATGGATGGAGATGGGTGGAGATGGTGGAGAGGATGGAGGTGGGTGGAGAGGATGGAGATGGATGGGGATGGATGGGAATGGATGGAGATGATGGAGATGGATGAGGGGTTAGAGATGGATGGAGGTGGATGGGGATGGATGGAGATGATGGAGATGGATGAGGGGTTGGAGATGGATGGAGGTGGATGGGGATGCATGGGGATGGATGGAGATGATGGAGATGGATGGAGATGGATGAGGGGTTGGAGATGGATGGAGGTGGATGGGGATGGATGGAGATGGGCGGAGATGATGGAGATGGATGGAGATGGATGAGGGGTTGGAGATGGATGGAGGTGGATGGGGATGGATGGAGATGGGCGGAGATGATGGAGATGGATGGAGATGGATGAGGGGTTGGAGATGGATGGAGAGGATGGGGATGGATGGGGATGGATGGGGATGGATGGAGGTGGATGGAGAGGATGGAGATGGATGGAGATGATGGATGAGGGGTTGGAGATGTATGGAGAGGATGGAGATAGGCGGAGATGGATGGAGATGGATGGAGATGGGTGGAGATGGATGGAGATGGATGGACATGGGTGGAGATGGGTGGAGATGGATGGAGATGGATGGAGATGGGTGGAGATGGATGGAGATGGATGGACATGGGTGGAGATGGATGGAGATGGATGGACATGGGTGGAGATGGATGGAGGTGGATGGACATGGGTGGAGATGGGTGGAGATGGATGGAGATGGATGGAGATGGGTGGAGATGGATGGAGATGGATGGACATGGGTGGAGATGGATGGAGATGGATGGACATGGGTGGAGATGGATGGAGGTGGATGGGGATGGATGGAGATTGATGGAGATGGATGGAGATGGGTGGAGATGGATGGGGATGGATGGAGATGGATGGACGAGGTGATGGAGGTGGATGGGGATGGATGGAGATGGATGGACATGGATGGGGAGATGGACGGACATGGATGGAGATTGATGGGGATGGATGGAGATGGATGGACATGGATGGGGAGATGGATGGAGATGGGTGGAGGTGATGGAGATGATGGATGGAGATGGCTGGAGATGGATGGACATGGATGGACATGGATGGGGAGATGGATGGACATGGATGGAGATCGATGGGGATGGATGGGTGGAGATGGATGGACATGGATGGGGAGATGGATGGAGGTGGATGGAGATGGATGGACATGGATGGGGAGATGGATGGAGGTGGATGGAGATGGATGGACATGGATGGGGAGATGGACGGAGATGGATGGAGATGCATGGAGGTGGATGGACATGGATGGAGATGGGTGGAGATGGATGGGGATGGATGGAGGTGGATGGACATGGATGGAGGTGGATGGAGATGGATGGGGATGGATGGGGATGGATGGACACGGATGGATGGACATGGATGGGGATGGATGGACATGGTTGGACATGGATGGAGGTGGATGGAGATGGCTGGACGAGGGGCTGGAGAATGGACAGTTGGAGCCCCATGCAAGGGGATGGTTGGACACATGGCTGGACAGACGGACACCCATGCCCGGGGCGGGGTGGGTGACCTGGGAGATGAGCAAGGCGTGGGTGAGGGACACCCCTCATCTCCAGGAGGTGACCCACCCTGCCCCCCAACCCACCCAGATCCTCGGGCGAGGCCTGATGGGTGGGACAGACAGACGGACCGCGGTGGGTGGGGGGGGCCGAGCCCGTTGACCTTCTTCCTCCTCTTCCTCCTCCTCGCAGAGTTCAGCCTGCCTGAAGACTTCTGCTACGCCGACCCCGAGAAGTCCAACGGGCCCTGGGACACCATCGCTGTCTTCATCACCCTCTTCCTCCTCAGCGTCTGCTACAGCGCCACCGTCACCCTCTTCAAGGTGGGGGGGAGGTGCCACGGGTGGAGGGGGGCGTGGGGGGGGGGGGGGGGGCGACAAGATGGACAGGTGGATGGGTGGTGGGATGGTTGGATGAGAAGATGGACAGGTGGATGGGTGGATGGATGGACAAGGAGATGGATGGATGGATGGATGGATGGATGGGAAGATTGGATGGATGAGAAGATGGATGGATGGATGGATGGACGGATGGATGGATGGACGGATGGACGGACGAGTAGATGGACGAGAAGATGGGTGGATGGATGGATGGACAGACGAGAAGATGGATGGGTGGGTGGACACATGGATGGATGGATGGATGAGTAGATGGATGAGAAGACAGGTGAGAAGATGGGTGGATGGATGGATGGATGGACAAGGGGATGGATGGATGGATGGAGGGATGGATGGATGGACAAGGAGATGGATGGATGGATGGAGGGATGGATGGATGGACAAGGAGATGGATGGAGGGATGGATGGATGGATGGACAACTGGATGGACAGGTAGATGGACAGATGAGTAGATGGATGAGAAGATGAACGCATGGATGGATGGATGGATGGATGGACCAGTAGATGGACAAGAATATGGATGGACGGATGGACAGGTAGATGGATGAGAAGACGGACGCCTGGGTAGATGGATGGATGGACGGACAAGTGGACGGACAAGTGGATGGACGAGAAGACGGGTGAGAAGATGGATGGATGGATGGATGGACGGATGAGAAGATGGACAGATGGATGGACGAGCAGATGGATGAGCAGACAGGTGGATGGGCGGGTGGACGAGTAGGTGGAGCAGAAGCTGGCTGGTGGAACGGACGGACGGACGGACAGACGGACGAGAAGACGGGCGGCCGGGACCCCCCCGGGGTTGGTGGCCACGCCCTGACCGCCTCCCCTCCCCCCGCAGGTCAAGTGGCTCCTGGCCACCGTCATCCAGCTGAAGCAAGGCCCCGCCCCCGACTACAAAAACGTCATCCAGGGCGTGGTCTAGGGTGGGGCAGGGCGGGGCGGGGGGGGCACCTCTCCCATTGGCTGCTTGCACTGAGTGACGACGAACCCCCCCCCGCCCCCCCCCGGGGGAGGGGGGAGGAATGGGGGCGGGGAGGGGAGGGGAGGGGCGGGGGGGGGCGGGCGTGCACGGGGAGGAGAACGGGGTGCACGCGTGCACGGGGAGGGCGTAGCATGGATGCACGCGTGCACGGAGAGGACGTTGCACAGACACACGCGTGCATGGGGAGGAGAACGGGGTGCACGCGTGCACAGAGAAGACGTTGCATGGACACACGTGTGCACAGAGAGGAGGTAGCATGGATGCACACGTGCACGGAGAGGAAAACGGGGTGCACGCGTGCAAGCAGAAGACATTGCACGGACACACGCGTGCACGGAGAGGTCATTGCATGAACGCACGCGTGCACGGGAAGGACGTAGCATGGATGCACGCGTGCACGGTGTGGAAAACGGGGTGCACGCGTGCACGGAGAGTACGTTGCACGGACACACGCGTGCACAGGGAGGACATTGCATGGACACACGCGTGCACGGAGAGGAAAACGGGGTGCACGCGTGCATGGAGAGGACGTTGCACGGACACACACGTGCACGGAGAGGAAAACGGGGTGCACGCGTGCACGGAGAGGACGTTGCATGGACACACGTGTGCACAGGGAGGACGTTGCACAGACACACACGTGCACGGAGAGGAAAACGGGGTGCACGCGTGCACGGAGAGGACGTTGCATGGACACACGTGTGCACAGGGAGGGCGTTGCACAGACACACACGTGCACGGAGAGGAAAACGGGGTGCACACGTGCACGGAGAGGACATTGCACAGACACACGCGTGCACGGAGAGGATGTTGCACGGACACACGGATGCACGGTGTGGGAAATGGGGTGCACGCGTGCAAGGGGAAAACATTGCATGGACACACGTGTGCACAGAGAGGACATTGCATGGATGCACACGTGCACAGAGGAAAATGGGGTGCACGTGTGCAAGGAGAGGGTATTGCATGGACGCACGCGTGCACAGGGAGGACGTAGCATGGATGCACGCGTGCACGGAGAGGAAAATGGGGTTCACGCATGCACGGAGAGGACGTTGCACGGACACACGTGTGCACGGAGAGGAACACGGGGTGCACGCATGCACGGAGAGGACATTGCACAGATGCAAGGAGAGGAAAACGGGGTGCACACGTGCACAGAGAGCACGTTGCATGTACACACGTGTGCACAGAGAGGAACACGGGGTGCACGCGTGCACGGGGAGGGCGGAGAGGAAAAGCAAGTGGGGGCGCGGCCGGTGAGGCCGAAACCTGGCTGCTGGCCGCACGGGTGCCAGGTGTTTCCTCTCCCTGTGCCCCCTCCCTCCCCGGGGACGCGGAGGCGGGGTGTCACGCGGGGAGGCCTCCAGATAGCACCCATGGGTGGGTGGCACCCGCGGGGGGGGGGGGGGGGGTGGGGGGGGGGGAATTTGGCGGGGGGGGGGGGGCGAGTTGAAGCCGTGGGGCAGCAGCCACCAGGTCTACCCATAGACGGGGGGGGTGGGGGGGACGGCCACCAGGTCTACCCATAGAGGAGAGGGATGGACACCAGGTCTACCCATGAAGGGAGGGGATGGACACCAGGTCTACCCATAGAGGAAGGGGGGACAGACACCAGGTCTACCCATGGAGGCGGGGGGACGGACACCAGGTCTACCCATAGAGAGGGACGGACACCAGGTCTACCCATAGAGGAGAGGGGACGGACACCAGGTCTACCCAAGGAAGTGGGGGACGGACACCAGGTCTACCCAAGGAAGTGGGGGATGGACACCAGGTCTACCCATAGAGGAGGGGGGACGGACACCAGGTCTACCCATAGAGGAGAGGGACGGACACCAGGTCTACCCATAGAGGAGGGAGGATGGACACCAGGTCTACCCATAGACGGGGGGGGGGGCACGGACACCAGGTCTACCTATAGAGGAAGCGGGGACGACCACCAGGTCTACCCATAGAGGACAGGGATGGACACCAGGTCTACCCATTGAGGGCGGATGGACATCAGGTCTACCCATAGAGGAAGGGGGGACGGACACCAGGTCTACCCAAGGAAGTGGGGGACAGCCACCAGGTCTACCCATGGCGGGGGTGGGGGGGGGGGGACGGCCACCAGGTCTACCCATAGAGGAAGGGGGCACGGACACCAGGTCTACCCATGGAGGGGGGGGACGGACACCAGGTCTACCCATAGAGAGGGACGGACACCAGGTCTACCCATGGAGGAGGGGGATGGACACCAGGTCTACCCATAGAGAGGGACGGACACCAGGTCTACCCATGGAGGCGGGGGATGGACACCAGGTCTACCCATAGAGGAAGGGGGGACGGACACCAGGTCTACCCATAGAGGAAGGGGGGACGGACACCAGGTCTACCCATAGAGGAGAGGGGACGGCCACCAGGTCTACCCAAGGAAGTGGGGGATGGACACCAGGTCTACCCATGGAGGGGGTGGGACGGCCACCAGGTCTACCCGAGAGGGAGGACGGGGGGTGGGGGGGTGTCTCTTTTTCTCCCCAAAACCCACAGATTTGGAGCAAACCCGCCACATTCGGCCGTTGTTTGCCCCCGCCCAACCGCCTGCTCACACCAAACATCGCACCGAAACCCCCGTTTGGCCTCCTTCCCGCGGCCGAGCCCGTCCGCTTCCCGCAAACCGCCTCCCCCGCCGCGGCAGGGGGGAAAAAAACCAAGAAAAAACCCCAAAAAACCGCTATTTTTGCTTCTTCACCCCAACGTTTTCGAGTTTATTCCCCGTTCTGTCCTCAAAAGCTGCGACAAAAATACCTGGTTTATGGTAAAAAGGGGGGGAAAAAAAAAAAATAAAGGTGTATTTTATGGCAAAAGCCCCTTATTTTACGGGGGAAAAACTCCATTTTGTGGCAAAACCACGTCGGTTTGTGACAAAAATAAACATGGTGAAAGTGGTTTATGGCAAGAAAAGCTTCATTTTAAGGCAAAAAAAAAAAAAAAAGCGTATTTTAAGGCCAAATCTCCCTCATTTTGTTGGGGAAGAAAAAAAAGCGCCCTCATTTTAAGGTTAACACACCTCATTTTGTGTTTAAAATGTGTTCATTTTATGGGGGAAAAAAAACATTTTATGGGAAAAAGAAAAAAAGTTGGGGGCAGGGGGGAAGCCCTCATTTTATGGTAAAGAAAACCTGCGTTTTAGGGGGGGAAATCCCTCATTTTATGGGAAAAAAACTTCATTTAAGGGAAAAAATTGTTATTTTATGGAAAAAAAACCTTCATTTAGGGGGGAAAAACAATCCTCATTTTATGGGGAAAAAAACTTCATTTAAGGGGGAAAAAATCCTCATTTTTATGGGAAAAACTTTCATTTAGGGGAAAAAAATCCTCATTTTATGAGAAAAAATTTAATTTAAGGGGGAAAAAATCCTCATTTTATGGGAAAAACCTTCATTTAGGGGGGAAAAAAATCCTCATTTTATGGGAAAAAATTTAATTTAAGGGGGAAAAAATCCCCATTTTATGGGAAAAAAAACTTCATTTAGGGGGGAAAAAAATCCTCATTTTATGGGAAAAAAATTAATTTAAGGGGAAAAAATCCTCATTTTATGGGAAAAACCTTCTTTTAAGGGAAAAAAAAAATTGTCATTTTATGGGTAAAAAACTTCATTTGGGGGGAAAAATCCTCATTTTATGGGAAAAAAATTTCATTTAAGGGGGAAAAAATCTTCATTTTATGGGAAAAACCTTCATTTAAGGGGAAAAAAACCCTCATTTTATCTGAAAAAAAATGAATTATGGCAAAAAATGTCCCATTGTCATGGCAAATAAAAATTCCTTATTTTAATGGAAAAAAAAATCCTTATTTAAAGGTTAAAAAAACCCTCATTTTATGGTTGAAAAGGCCTCATTTTAAGGCAAAAAAGCCCCCATTTTAAGGTAAAAAAAATTAATAATTTTATGAGGTCACCCCCCCTTCATTTAAGGGAAAAAAAAATATATTTTATGGGAAAAAAACCGCACATTTTATGGCAAAATCCCACCCGATTTTATGGAGAAAGAAAATCCTTGTTTTACGGCAACCCCCCCCTTCATTTTATAGCAAAAAAGAAAAAAAAAAAAAAAAGGTAAAAGAAGCATTTTATAGAAAAAAAAAAAAAAAAAAGGTATTTTATGACGGCCGCCATTTTAAGGCGATAAAATGCCCGCATTTTATGGGGGAAAAAATCCTCATTTTCTGGCCAAAAAAAGCCTTCATTTTATGGTAAAAAAAAAATAATTTTAAGGTTTAAAAAAACCTCTAATTTTATGATTTTAAAAACTGATTTTTAAGAAAAAGAAGCCCCTGGGTTAATTTTCTTTTTTTTTTTAAAAAAAAACATTTTTATGGTAAAAAAAAACCCCTCATTTTAAGGGAAAAAATAATCATTGCAAAAAAAAATACCCCCTCACTTTAGGGGAAAAAAAGAAGGATTTTACGGCACAAAAGAAATATTTTATGGCAAAAAAACCCGCAATCATTTTATGATTAAAAAAACTAAATTTATGGTTAAAAAGCCTGCATTTTAAGACCAAAAAAACCTCATTTTATGACCAAAAACCCCTTATTTTAAGGCAAAACCACCATTTTCTCGCAAATCGCCCCTGTTTTGTGGAGAAACCCCCTCGTTTTATGGCCAAAAAAAAAAAATTCCTTATTTTAAGGCAAAAAAATCCTCATTTTAAGGACAGAAAATCCTCATTTTAAGGCAAAATCCCCTGATTTCGTGCCCCGAAAGCCCTCATTTTAAGGTAAAAAAATCTCATTTTATGGCCAAAAACACCTTGTTTTAAGGAAAAAAAAAAAAAAAAATCCTCAATTTACGGCACACCCCACACCCCCCATTTTATGGAAAAAACCCCAAAATATTTCACGGCAAAAGAAGCATTTTAGGTGAAAAAAAAAAAAAATAGAACCAATTTACGGCACAAAAAGCAGCGTTTTATGGGAAAACCACACATTTTATCACAAAACCCGCACGTTTTACGGAAAAAAAAAAAAAAAATAATTTTTTACAGCAAACCCACACATTTTACAGCAAAAACATCGATTTTATGGCCAAAAAAAAAAAAGCACATTTTACGGCAAACCCACACATTTTACAGCAAAAAACACATTTTTAAGGGAAAAACCCCACATTTTCTTCCTTTATCATCATTTTAACCCAAGAAACCCCTTTTCTCCCCCAAAATGAGGCACTTTTCTGCAAAAAAAACACATTTCCACTTTCACCGCCGAACCCAAACTCCCTTTTTTCCACAATTTTTGCCCAAAACCCCTGAAATTTGGCACAAACCCTCCCCTCCTTGCCGCAAAACCTGCCTTTTTTGGGAGAGAAATCCAACCGGCATTCACCAATCTTGACTTTTTTTTGCCCCAAAATCTTGACTTTTTTGCCCCAAAAATCTTGACTTTTACGTGCCAAAAATCTTGCCTTTTGCGGCCCCCAAAATCTCGCCTTTTGCGCTCCAAAATCGTGAACTTTGTGCTCCAAAAAATGGTGACTTTTGTGTCCAAAAAAAAGTCGTCTTTTGCACCCAAAATCCTGACTTTTGCCCTCAAAAATCTTCGCTTCTGTGCTCAAAAATCTTCACTTTGGGGCAAAAATCTTCACTTTTGTCCTCAAAAATCTTCACTTTGGGGCAAAAACCTTCACTTTTGGGCAAAAACCTTCACTTCTGTGCTCAAAAATCTTCACTTTTGCGCAAAAGCCTTCACTTTTGTGCTCAAAAATCTTCATTTTTAGCCAAAAATCTTCACTTCTGAGCTCAAAAATCTTCACTTTGGGGCAAAAATCTTCACTTTTGTGCTCAAAAACCTTCACTTTTGTGCTCAAAAATCTTCACTTTGGGGCAAAAACCTTCACTTTTGGGCAAAAACCTTCACTTCTGTGTTCAAAAATCTTCACTTTGGGGCAAAAACCTTCACTTTTGTGCTCAAAAATCTTCACTTCTGTGCTCAAAAATCTTCATTTTTAGCCAAAAATCTTCACTTCTGTGCTCAAAAATCTTCACTTTTGGGCAAAAATCGTCACTTTGGGGCAAAAATCGCCTGTTTCACCAAAACCGCCGTTTCTCATATAAAAATAAAAAACCCCAAAAAACACAGTTTGGGGGCAAAAATCCCCAATTTGCCTCTTTACTCCCCAAAAAGCCTCCCCCCCCCCCCCCCCAACTTGCCGCTTTTCGCCTTTTTTTTTTTTTTTTTTTTTTTTTTATGCAAAACCCACCTTTTTTTGGCTTTTTGCCCCGTTCCGCGCGGCCCGCTCAATCCCGTCACCGCCCGGCCCCAAAACTTTCGGTTTTCGACCCAATTTTAACCCGCCGCCCACAAAAAAAAAAAAAAAAAAAAAATCCCCCAACGGTCAGATTTTACCCCAAAATCGGCGCCGGGGGGGAGGCGGGGGCACCCGAGTGCTGGGGCGCCCCCTTGAGGCCACTGGCATGCACCGCTAGCCCAGCTCCACCTCCCACCTGATTGGCCAACGCCTTCACCGCGCCTCCCGCTCCCTCAGCCAATGGCAGGGCCCGAACCTCCCCCTTGGCCTCTTCTGATTGGCCGGGACCTCCACCACCTCCAAAAAAGGGGGAAAAAAACCCATTTCCAGTCCAATTTGCCCCAAAATGGCTTCTCCTGGATACTTGAGGTTCTCCTGGACTTCTAGAACCTTCTCGGACACCTGGGTCCCCCCCAAACCCCATTATTGCCCTATGTCACCCCCCCACCCATGGGCACGTGGACCTTCTGGCCACTTGAGGGTCTCCAGGAGAGTTGAAGGTCTCCAAGATGGTTGAGGGTCTCCAAGATAGTTGAGGTTCTCCAAGACGGTTGGGTTCTCCAGGAAAGTTGGGTTCTCCTGGACATCTAGAACCTTCTCGGACACCTGGATGCCCCCAAAACCTCGTTATTGCCCTATATCAACCCCCCCACCCATGGGCACGTGGGCCTTCTGGCCACTTGAGGGTCTCCAGGAGAGTTGAGGGTCTCCAAGACGGTTGGGTTCTCCAGGAAAGTTGGGTCCTCCTGGACATCTGGGTTATCCTGGACTTCTAGAACCTTCTCGGACACCTGGATCCCCCCCAAACCCCATTAGTGCCCTATATAAACCCCCCACCCATGGGCATGTGGGCCTTCTGGCCACTTGAGGGTCTCCAAGATGGTTGAGGGTCTCCAGGAAAGTTGGGTTCTCCAGGAAAGTTGGGTTCTCCTGGACATCTAGAATCTTCTCGGACACCTGGATCCCCCCCAAACCCCATTAGTGCCCTATATCAACCCCCCCACCCATGGGCACGTGGACCTTCTGGCCACTTGAGGGTCTCCAGGAGAGTTGAGGGTCTCCAAGACAGTTGGGTTCTCCAGGAAAGTTGGGTCCTCCTGGACATCTGGGTTCTCCTGGACTTCTAGAACCTTCTCGGACACCTGGATCCCCCCCAAACCCTATTAGTGCCCTATATAAACCCCCCACCCATGGGCACGTGGGCCTTCTGGCCACTTGAGGGTCTCCAAGATGGTTGAGGGTCTCCAGGAATCTCCAGGAAAGTTGGGTTCTCCTGGACATCTAGAATCTTCTCGGACACCTGGATCCCCCCAAACCCCATTATTGCCCTATATCAACCCCCCCACCCATGGGCACGTGGACCTTCTGGCCACTTGAGGGTCTCCAGGAGAGTTGAGGGTCTCCAAGACGGTTGGGTTCTCCAGGAAAGTTGGGGTCGCCTGGACATCTAGAACCTTCTCGGACACCTGGAT
This sequence comes from Pelecanus crispus, assembly GCF_030463565.1. Taxonomy (NCBI): domain Eukaryota; kingdom Metazoa; phylum Chordata; class Aves; order Pelecaniformes; family Pelecanidae; genus Pelecanus; species Pelecanus crispus. The sequence goes on from NW_027461266.1 coordinate 83,458, forward strand.
GCGCCCCAAACCTCGTTATTCCCCTATATAAACCCCCCCACCCATGGGCACGTGGACCTTCTGGCCACTTGAGGGTCTCCAAGATTGTTGAGGTTCTCCAGGATGGTTGAGGTTCTCCAAGATGGTTGGGTTCTCCAAGACGGTTGAGGTTCTCCAAGACGGTTGACGTTCTCCAGGAGAGTTGAGGTTCTCCAAGACGTTGAGGTTCTCCAAGACGGTTGACGTTCTCCAGGAGAGTAGAGGTTCTCCAAGACGGTTGAGGTTCTCCCAGACGGCTTGAGGTTCTCCAAGACAGTTGAGGTTCTCCAACACGGTTGAGGTTCTCCAGGAAAGTCGGGTTCTCTAGGAAATCTGGCTTCTCCTGGACATCTTGGAGCCGCCCGGCCATCTGGGTCCCCTCTTGGACCTTTGGGGCCTTCAAGGCGACGGGAGGCCCAAGCCGGGTGATCCAGGAGACCAAGGATAACGGTACCAGAAGCGGTAGGTGACGACCCAAGCGGCCCAACCCAAGGCGGCGCCGGCGGCGTTGCTGCGGCCAATCGTGCCGGTAGGCCAAGGTGACGGCCAGCATGGCCTGCCAGGCCACCACCAAGGTGACGTTGAGGAGGAAGAGGAGGCAGAGGGCGGTGCCCGGCCGCCTGGGACCTTCTTCCGTGGGATCTTCATCCTCCTCCCAGCCGGGTGCTTGGGACCAGTGAGGGGGTCGGGTGGCCCCAGGGGGTGGTGGCTCCATGGGGGGTGGTGGCCTCATGGGTGACGGTGACCTCTGGGTGATGGTGACCTCATGGCTGATGGTGGCTCCGTGGGTGATGGTGGCTCCATGGGTGATGGTGACCTCATGGGTGACGGTGACCTCCTGGGTGATGGTGACCTCACGGCTGATGGTGGCTCCATGGGTGACAGTGACCTCCTGGGTGACGGTGGCCCCGTAGACGATGGTGGCCCCATAGATGATGGTGGCCCATAGATGATGGTGGCCCCATAGATGATGGTGGCCCCATGGCTGATGGTGGCCCCATGGCTGACGGTGGCCCCATAGATGGTGGTGGCCCCACAGATGACGGTGGCCCCACAGATGGTGGTGGCCCCATAAATGGTGGTGGCCCCATAAATGATGGTGGCCCCACAGGTGACGGTGGCCCCATGGAGGACGGTGGCCACCTGGACGCCTGGGTCCACCCAGACTCCGAGGTCCCCCCGAAGACCCAACCACCCAATGAGAAGACTCGGAGCAACCAACGCCACAACATCTGGGGCCTCCCGAGGGTGGTGGAGGGGGAGGTGGGGACCTCCCAGCCCGGACGCCGGGGACCTTCATAGGTCTCCCAACCAGGGTGCCAAGGTCCTCCACGGCTCTCCCAACGTGGCTGGTTGGGTTCTTCGCGGCTCCAACCCAACCGCTGAGGTCCTTCATGGCTCCACCAACCCCGCTGAGGTCCTTCATGGCTCCACCAACCCCGTTGAGGTTCTTCACCCTCCCGCCGAGGTTCTTCATGGCTCCAGCTCATCGTTGAGGTTCTTCACCCTCCCGCCGAGGTTCTTCATGGCTCCAGCTCATCCGTTGAGGTCCTTCACCCTTCCATTGACGTTCCTCAAGGCTCCAGCTCATCCGTTGAGGTTCTTCACCCTTCCATCGAGGTTCTTCATGGCTCCAGCTCATCCGTTGAGGTCCTTCACCCTTCCATTGACGTTCCTCAAGGCTCCAGCTCATCCGTTGAGGTCCTTCACCCTTCCGTTGAGGTTCTTCATGACTCCAGGTCATCCATTGAGGTTCTTCACCCTTCCATTGATGTTCCTCAAGGCTCCAGCTCATCCGTTGAGGTTCCTCAAGGCTCCATCTCGTCCGTTGAGGTCCTTCACGGCTCCACCAATCCCGCTGAGGTCCTTCACGGCTCTCCCAACCCCACTGAGATCCTTCGCGGCTCCACCAATCCCGCGGAGGCCCTCCGCGGCTCCGCCAATCCCGTCGAAGTCCTCCCCGGGGGTTTCTTCTCCTCCGAGGCGGGTAGAGGAGGCGGCCCAAAGCCCCGGTTTCTTCGGCCAATCCCAAGCCGCAATGAACCAAGGCGAAAGCTTGCGGGGAAACCCCGAACCCTTGCCAGCGATAACCCCCCGCCCCACAGCTCCGTGGGTCGCCGTGGGGCAGGAGGAGGACGCCCTCGGCCAAGGGTTTGAGGCAGCGGCCGGTGGCGGCGTCGAGGGCGGCGAAGAGGCGGGGGGCGGCGCGGGCCAGGGCCACGCCCGCGGCCCAGCGGCCCAAGGCGCGGAGGAGAAGGGCGCCCCCCGCAGGCCGGGCGAGGGGGAGAGCGGCCACCAAAAGGGCGCCCAAGAACAAGGTCGTCCAACCGCCGGCCGAGGCCACCAGGCGCCTGCGGGGGGGGGTGTGGGGGTCCCTGCCCCATAGACAGCGGCTCCCCCCGCCCCCAGCCCCATAACCACCCCCCCCCCGTGCCCCGTAACCATGCCCCTCAGCCCCATAGTTTCCCCTAACTTCATATAGCCCCCTGCCCCATAGATCCTGCCAGCCCCATGGCCACCTCGCCAGCCCCACAGCCTCCCCAGCCCCACAACCAGCCCCACAGCCTCCCCAGCCCCATAGCCACCCGCCAGCCCCACAGCCTCCCCAGCCCCATAGCCACCCACTAGCTCCACAGCCTCCTCAGCCCCATAGCCACTCGCCAGCCCCATAGCCACCCCCCAGCCCCACAACCAGCCCCACAGCCCCCACAGCCCCATAGCCACTCGCCAGTCCCATAGCCTCCCCAGCCCCACAACCAACCCCACAGCCTCCCCAGCCCCATAGCCACCCGCCAGCCCCACAGCCTCCCCAGCCCCATAGCCACCCACTAGCTCCACAGCCTCCCCAGCCCCATAGCCACCCCCCAGCCCCACAGCCTCCCCAGCCCCATAGCGACCTGCCAGCCCCACAGCCTCCCCAGCCCCACAGCCCCATAAACCATCCTTAGCCCCCTCAACCCTATGCCAGCCGCCAGCCCCATAGCTCCCCCAACCCAAAAACACCCCCCCCAGCCCCATAGCCTCCCCCCCAGCCCCACACCCCCCAAGACCCCCCCAGCCCCATAATCACCCTCCTCAGCCCCATATATCCACCAGCCCCATAGCCCCCCAGCCCACAAAACCCCCAGCCCCATAACTCACCCCCCAAGCCCCACAACCCAACCAGACCCCACCACTCCAGCCCCACAACTCACCCCAGCCCCACACCTCACCCCAGCCCCCCCAGCCCCACAGCCCCCCCAGCCTCATAACCACTCCCCAGCCCCACACCCCCCCCAGCACCCCAGACCCATAGCTCCCCCCCAGCCCCACAACCACCCCCCATCCCATAACTCCCCCAGCCCCACACCCCCCCAGCCCCATAGCTCCCCCCCAGCCCCACAACCACCCCCCCATCCCATAACTCCCCCAGCCCCACACCCCCCCAGCACCCCAGACCATAGCTCTCCTCCCAGCCCCACAACCACCCCCCAGCCCCATAACTCCCCCAGCCCCACACCCCCCCAGCACCCCAGACCCATAGCTCCCCTCCCAGCCCCACAACCACCCCCCCAGCCCCATAACTCCCCCAGCCCCACACCCCCCCAGCCCCATAACTCCCCCAGCCCCACACCCCCCCAGCACCCCAGACCCATAGCTCCCCTCCCAGCCCCACAACCACCCCCCATCCCATAACTCCCCCAGCCCCACAACCACCCCCCCCAGCCCCATAGCTACCCCCCCAGCCCCACAACCACCCCCCGCCAGCCCCACTCACGCCTCCAGCAAGTTATGGGGCGAGGCCAGCAGGCTGTGGGGGTCGGCACGGGCCTTCAAGATGGGTCCCAGCCCCACAAGTAGCGCCAGGAACAAGGCGTGGGCCCGGGGGAAAGCCGGCGACCCCAAGACGGCGGCCGCCCCACGGCTCAGGGCCTGGATGGCCGCCCCACACCACCCCATGGCCGCCCCACGGCCGCCCCACGGCCGGGAGAGCGGCAGGGGGGGGGGGGCAGGGAACAGGTGGCGGGGAGGGGACAAGGACACGGGGAGGACACGGCGGGGCGGGGGACGGAAGGGGGGGACACGGACGGACGGACGGACGTGTGGGGCCGGGCGTCCCCACTCCACGGGGTCGCAGGGGTGTCCCCCGCTGTCCCCGTTCCCCGCCCCCTAAGTAATGACCCATGGGGCACTTGGGGGTCAGAGCGGTTTATTTGGGGGGGGGGGTGGGGTCACGCCCGTGGGGCCAGGGCGCCGTGGGGCGGCAGGGGGCCCGTCCCCCCCCTGGGTCCTCGTCCTGCGGCTCCCGGTAGTCCCACAGGCGGATGCTGCCGTCCCACTGCGGGGGTTGGGGGGGGGGTCAGCCAGCCCCATAGCGTGGGGCCAGACCCATAGGGAACCCCCCCAGACCCATAGAGAACCCCCAGACCCATAGGGACCCCCCCAGACCCATAGAACCCCCAGACCCATAGGGACCTCCCCCAGACCCATAGAGAACCCCCAGACCCATAGGGACCTCCCCCAGACCCATAGAGAACCCCCAGACCCATAGGGACCCCCCCCAGACCCATAGAGAACCCCCAGACCCATAGGGACCTCCCCCAGCCCCATAGAGAACCCCCAGACCCATAGGGACCTCCCCCAGACCCATAGAGAACCCCCAGACCCATAGGGACCATCCCCCAGACCCATAGAGAACCCCCAGACCCATAGGGACCCCCCCCAGACCCATAGAACCCCCGAGACCCATAGGGACCTCCCCCAGACCCATAGAGAACCCCCAGACCCATAGGGACCCCCCCCAGACCCATAGAACCCCCAGACCCATAGGGACCCCCCAGACCCATAGAGAACCCCCCAGCCCCATAGGGAAGCTCCAGCCCCATAGGGACCCCCCCAGACCCATAGGGATGCACCCAGCCCCATAGAGAACCCCCAGACTCATAGGGAACCCCAGCCCCATAGGAAGCCCCCAGCCCCATAGAGAACCCCCAGACCCATAGGGACCCCCCCCCAGCCCCATAGAGAACCCCCAGACCCATAGGGACCTCCCCAGAACCATAGAGAACCCCCAGACCCATAGGGACCCCCCCCAGACCCATAGAGAACCCCCAGACCCATAGGGACCCCCCCCCAGACCCATAGAGAACCCCCAGACCCATAGGGACCCCCCCCAGCCCCATAGAGAACCCCCAGACCCATAGGGACCTCCCCCAGACCCATAGAGAACCCCCAGACCCATAGGGACCCCCCCCAGCCCCATAGAGAACCCCCAGCCCCATAGGGACCTCCCCCCAGACCATAGAGAACCCCCAGCCCCATAGGGAAGCTCCAGCCCCATAGGGACCCCCCCAGACCCATAGGAAGCCCCCAGCCCCATAGAGAACCCCCAGCCCCATAGGGACTCTTCCAGCCCCACAGGGACCCCCCCCAGACCCAATAGGAAACCCCAGACCCATAGGGAACCCCAGCCCCATAGGGAACCCCCAGCCCCATAGGGAACCCCCAGCCCCATAGGGATGCGCCCAGCCCCATAGGGACCCCCCCAGACCCATAAGGATGCGCCCAGCCCCATAGAGCCCCCCAGACTCATAGGGAACCCCAGCCCCACAGGGAAGCTCCAGCCCCATAGGGATCCCCAGCCCCATAGGGACTCTTCCAGCCCCACAGGGACCCCCCCAGCCCCATAGGGAACCCCCAGCCCCATAGGGACTGCTCCAGCCCCATAGGGCCCCCCCAGACCCATAGCAACCTCCCCAGCCCCATAGATCCCCCCCAGCCCCCTAGGGACCCCCCCCCAGCCCCGCAGATCTAACCCAGCCCCACAGATCCCTCAGCCCCACAGATCCCCCCCAGCCCCCGAGGAACCTCCCCCAGTTCCACAGATCCAACCCAGCCCCACAGATCCCACCCCCAGCCCCACAGATCCCCCCCCAGACCCATAGGGACCCCTCCCAGCCCCATAGATCCCCCCCCAGACCCATAGGGACCCCCCCAGACCCATAGGGCCCCCCCAGCCCCATAGATCCCCCTCCAGCCCCATAGGGACCCCTCCCAGCCCCATAGATCACCCCCCAGCCTCATAGGGACCCCCCCCAGCCCCATAGGGACTCCCCAGCCCCATACGACCCCGCCAGCCCCACAGGAACACCCCCAGCCCCATAGGGACCCCTCCCAGCCCCATAGGGACCCCTCCCAGCCCCATAGATCCCCCCCCCAGCCCCATAGGGACACCTTCCAGCCCCATAGAGACCCTTCCCAGCCCATAGATCCCCCTCCAGCCCCATAGGGACACCTTCCAGCCCCATAGGGGCCCCCCAGCCCCATAGATCCCCCCCCCAGCCCCATAGGGACACCTTCCAGCCCCATAGAGACCCTTCCCAGCCCCATAGATCCCCCTCCAGCCCCATAGGGACACCTTCCAGCCCCATAGGGACCCCTCCCAGCCCCATAGATCCCCCCCCAGACCCATAGGGACACCTTCCAGCCCCATAGGGACCCCTCCCAGCCCCATAGATCCCCCCCCAGCCCCATAGGGACACCTTCCAGCCCCATAGAGACCCTTCCCAGCCCCATAGATCCCCCTCCAGCCCCATAGGGACACCTTCCAGCCCCAATAGGGGCCCCCCAGCCCCATAGATGCCCCCCCAGCCCCATAGGGACACCTTCCAGCCCCATAGAGACCCCTCCCAGCCCCATAGATCCCCCCCCCAGCCCCATAGGGACACCTTCCAGCCCCATAGAGACCCTTCCCAGCCCCATAGATCCCCCTCCAGCCCCATAGGGACACCTTCCAGCCCCATAGGGACCCCTCCCAGCCCCATAGATCCCCCCCCAGACCCATAGGGACACCTTCCAGCCCCATAGGGACCCCTCCCAGCCCCATAGATCCCCCCCCCAGCCCCATAGGGACACCTTCCAGCCCCATAGAGACCCTTCCCAGCCCCATAGATCCCCCTCCAGCCCCATAGGGACACCTTCCAGCCCCATAGGGGCCCCCCCAGCCCCATAGATGCCCCCCCAGCCCCATAGGGACACCTTCCAGCCCCATAGAGACCCCCTCCCAGCCCCATAGATCCCCCCCCAGCCCCATAGGGACACCTTCCAGCCCCATAGAGACCCCTCCCAGCCCCATAGATCCCCCCCCCAGCCCCATAGGGACACCTTCCAGCCCCATAGAGACCCTTCCCAGCCCCATAGATCCCCCTCCAGCCCCATAGGGACACCTTCCAGCCCCATAGGGACCCCTCCCAGCCCCATAGATCCCCCCCAGACCCATAGGACACCTTCCAGCCCATAGGGACCCCTCCCAGCCCCATAGATCCCCCCCCCAGCCCCGATAGGGACCCCTCCCAGCCCCATAGATCCCCCCCAGCCCCATAGGGACACCTTCCAGCCCCATAGAGACCCCTCCCAGCCCCATAGATCCCCCCCCCAGCCCCATAGGGACACCTTCCAGCCCCATAGAGACCCTTCCCAGCCCCATAGATCCCCCTCCAGCCCCATAGGGACACCTTCCAGCCCCATAGGGACCCCTCCCAGCCCCATAGATCCCCCCCCAGCCCCATAGGGACCCCCCCAGGCCCCGCCCCCAGAGGCCCCGCCCCCTTTCCCGCAGGCCCCGCCCACCGAGGCGCTGGCCAGCGTCCCCTGGTGGGGGTGCCAGCAGACGTCACGCACGCAGGCCCCGTGATTGGCCAGCCGCCGCACGGCCCGCCCAGTCAGCACGTCGTACACTGCCGGGGGGGGGGGCGGGGCGGCATCAGGCCACGCCCACTCGCATCAAGCCACGCCCCCACGCAGCAGGCCACGCCCCCTTGCCGCGCCTGCTGCTCTAAGCCACGCCCACCGGGCTAGGCCACGCCCCTTCAGCCCCGGGCCACGCCCTCAACCACAAAGCCACGCCCCTCCGCCTTTAGACCACGCCCCCCAACAAGCCCTTATGCCCTCCCCGTCTGCGAGCCACGCCCCCGCGCCTCAAGCCACGCCCCCAACCCCCGCCATTCCACTCAAGCCACGCCCCCACCCCGCAAGCCACGCCCCTCAGTTCCACGCCGCGCCTCAAGCCACGCCCCCCCACCGTAAACCCCGCCCCTCCAGCCCTACACCACGCCCCCAAGCCTGAAGCCACGCCCCCAGCCCGCAAACCACGCCCCCGCACATCAAGCCACGCCCCCACGCCTCAAGCCACGCCCCCATCCCGTCAAGCCACGCCCCACCCCCTCAAGCCACGCCCCCACCCCCTCAAGCCACGCCCCCACCCCCTCAAGCCACGCCCCCACCCCCTCAAGCCACGCCCTCAGTCCACAAGCCACGCCCCAATCCCCTCAAGCCACGCCCCATCCCCTCAAGCCACGCCCCAATCCCCTCAAGCCACGCCCCCACCCCAAGCCACGCCCCCGCCCCTCAAGCACGCCTCAAACCACGCCCCACCCCTACGCCACGCCCTCACGCCTCACCCCCACGCCCCTTTAGGCCCCTCCCCCCGGAAGTCCCGCCCTCCCCGGAAACCCCGCCCTCCCCCGGAAGTCCCCCCCGGCAGCCCCGCCCCTTACCCAGCACCGCCCCGGAAGCGCATCCGGTGCCCAGGTAGAGGCCGCCGGCCCGCGGGGGGGGGAGAGGCGGCAGCGGAGGAGCGTGTGCAGCACCGCGTGACCCCGGTACGTCATCAGCGAGCTGTCGCCGGGCAACGGCGCCGTTGCCATGGCTACGGTGAGAGGGGGGGGGGAGGGGCGGGCCCACCGTTACCATAGCGACGGGGCGGGGGGGGGGGGGGGGGGCGGGCAGGGGCACAGCGCCCGCCTCCACAAAATGGCGGCCGCGCCCCCCCCACAGGCACGTACGCGCGTTCAAAATGGCGGCCCCCAGGCACGCACGTACGCGCGTTCAAAATGGCGGCCCCCAGGCACGCACGTACGCGCGTTCAAAATGGCGGCCCCCAGGCACGCACGTACGCGCGTTCAAAATGGCGGCCGCCGCGCGCAGGGATACGCCCCCTCCCCCCGCCCCGTCGCCATGGCGACCGCGACCGGTGAGGGGGGGTAATTAGCATGGGGCGGGGTAATTAGCATAGGGGCGGGGGTAATTAGCATGGGGTAATTAGCATATGGACGGGGTAATTAGCATGGAGTAATTAGCATATAGTAATTAGCATATGGATGGAGTAATTAGCATATGGGTGGGATAATTAGCATGGGGTAATTAGCATATGGGTGGGGTAATTAGCGTGGGGTAATTAGCATAGGGCTGGGGTAATTAGCATGGGGTGGGGTAATTAGCATGGGGTACTTAGCATAGGTTAATTAGCATGGGGCTGAGTAATTAGCATGGGGGTGGGGTAATTAGCATGGGGGTGGGGTAATTAGCATGGGGCGGGGTAATTAGCATAGGGTGGGGTAATTAACATGGGGATGGGGTAATTAGCATGGGGGTGGGGGTAATTAGCAAGCAGTGGGGGTAATTAGCATGGGGCGGGGTAATTAGCATGGGATAATTAGTATGGGGTGGGGGTAATTAGCAATGCGATGGGGTAATTAGCATGGGGTAATTAGTATAGGAGTGGGGGTAATTAGCATGGGGTGGGATAATTAGCGTAGGAGTGAAGATAATTAGTATAGAGGTGGGGTAATTAGCATGGGGTGGGATAATTAGCATAGGAGTGAAGATAATTAGTATAGAGATGGGGTAATTAGCATGGGTGGGATAATTAGCGTAGGAGTGAAGATAATTAGTATAGAGGTGGGGTAATTAGCATGGGGTGGGATAATTAGCGTAGGAGTGAAGATAATTAGTATAGAGGTGGGGGCAATTAGCATGGGGTGGGGGTAATTAGCATGGGGCGGCGCTCAGGAGCATGCGGCAGGCCCAATTAGCACAGACTGGGGGCAATTAGCATGAGGGCGGGGCTAATTAACCCAGCGAGGCACCTAATTAACCTGGGGACAGCGCTGCTTAAGCCGCAAGCGGGGTTAATTAAGACATGGGGCGGGGGGCAGGTTAATTACCGGGGGGCGGGGGTGCTTCGCATGGGGCGGGGTTCATTAGCATGGGGCGGGGTTCATTAGCATGGGGCGGGGTTCATTAGCATGGGCGCGGGGCTGATTAGCATAGCGCAGGGCTTGATCACCCCAGCGCCCCCCGGGGGTGCTTTAATTACCCCCCGCCACCCCCTAACGGGGGCCACGCCCCCCCCAAAGGCCACGCCCCCTCAAAGGCCACGCCCCCTCAAAGGCCACGCCCCCCATCGAAGGCCACGCCCCCTCAAGGCCACGCCCCTTTTTACCCCTGCGGGGCGCCCGCTGCCAGCGGTAATCCCAGCTCTGCCGCGCCACGGCGCGTCGGGCGGCGGCCAACCCCCCCGGCCCGGCCGGGCGGCGCAGGTCCCACAGCTTGGCCGTTTGGTCCTTGGAGTTGGACACCAGGTAACGGCCGTCCCCCTAGAGGGTGGGGGTCAGGGTGGGGGTCAGGGTGGGGGTCAGGGTGGGGGTTAGGGGCAGGGGGTGAAGGGCAGGGGGCACGGCGGGGGCTCGGAGGCGTCCCCAGGGCTCCCAGGGCATCTCCAGAGCTTCTGGAGAACGTCCCAGTTGGACCAGTTGGACCGAAGCCCATCCCAGTTGGCCCCAGTTCACCCCAGTTGGCCCCAGTTCATCCCAGTTGACCCCAGAACCCCATAGCTCCACCCCCGTTGACCCCAGAGCCCTCCCCAGCGCTCCCAGTGCCACCCACAGCATCTCCAAGGCTTCTGGAGAACATCCCAGTTGGACCAGTTGGACTCGAAGCCCATCCCAGTTCACCCCAGTTGACCCCAGTTGGCCCCAGTTGACCCCAGTTGACCCCAGAACCCCATAGCTCCACCCCGTTGACCCCAGAGCCCTCCCCAGCGCTCCCAGTGCCACCCACGGCATCTCCAAGGCTTCTGGAGAACATCCCAGTTTGCCCAGTTGGACCCGAAGCCCATCCCAGTTGGCCCCAGTTGGCCCCAGTTGACCCCAGAACCCCATAGCTCCACCCCCGTTGACCCCAGAGCCCTCCCCAGCGCTCCCAGTGCCACCCACGGCATCTCCAGAGCTTCTGGAGAACGTCCCAGTTGGACCAGTTGGACCCGAAGCCCATCCCAGTTGGCCCCAGTTGGCCCCAGTTCACCCCAGAACCCCATAGCTCCACCCCCGTTGACCCAGAGCCCTCCCCAGCGCTCCCAGTGCCACCCACGGCATCTCCAGAGCTTCTGGAGAACGTCCCAGTTGGACCAGTTGGACCCGAAGCCCATCCCAGTTGGCCCCAGTTGGCCCCAGTTCACCCCAGAACCCCATAGCTCCACCCCCGTTGACCCCAGAGCCCTCCCCAGCGCTCCCAGTGCCACCCACGGCATCTCCAAGGCTTCTGGAGAACATCCCAGTTTGCCCAGTTGGACCCGAAGCCCATCCCAGTTGGCCCCAGTTCACCCCAGTTGACCCCAGAACCCCATAGCTCCACCCCCGTTGACCCCAGAGCCCTCCCCAGCGCTCCCAGTGCCACCCACGGCATCTCCAAGGCTTCTGGAGAACATCCCAGTTGGACCAGTTGGACCCGAAGCCCATCCCAGTTGGCCCCAGTTCACCCCAGTTGGCCCCAGTTTGACCCCAGAACCCCATAGCTCCACCCCCGTTGACCCCAGAGCCCTCCCCAGCGCTCCCAGTGCCACCCACGGCATCTCCAGAGCTTCTGGAGAACATCCCAGTTGGACCAGTTGGACTCGAAGCCCATCCCAGTTGGCCCCAGTTTCACCCAGTTGGCCCCAGTTCATCCCAGTTGACCCCAGAACCCCATAGCTCCACCCCCGTTGACCCCAGAGCCCTCCCCAGCGCTCCCAGTGCCACCCACGGCATCTCCAGAGCTTCTGGAGAACATCCCAGTTTGCCCAGTTGGACCCGAAGCCCATCCCAGTTGGCCCCAGTTCACCCCAGTTGACCCCAGAACCCCATAGCTCCACCCCCGTTGACCCCAGAGCCCTCCCCAGCGCTCCCAGTGCCACCCACGGCATCTCCAAGGCTTCTGGAGAACATCCCAGTTGGACCAGTTGGACCTGAAGCCCATCCCAGTTCACCCCAGTTCACCCCAGTTGACCCCAGAACCCCATAGCTCCACCCCCGTTAGACCCCAGAGCCCTCCCCAGTGCTTCCCAGTCCCTCCCAGTCCCTCCCCAGTGCCCCATAGACCACCCACAGCCCCTCCCCAGCCCCTCCCAGTCCCTCCCAGTGCCTCCCAGTCCCTCCCAGTATGGCCCAGTGTCCTCCCAGTGCCTCCCAGTTGCTCCCCAGTGCCCCATAGCCCCCCCGTAGCCCCTCCCAGTTGCTCCCAGTCCCTCCCCAGTGCCCCATAGCCCCTCCAGTCCCTCCCAGTCCCTCCCCAGTGCCCCATAGCCCCCCCGTAGCCCCTCCCGGCCCCTCCCAGTGCCCCACAGCCCCTCCCCAGCCCCTCCCAGTCCCTCCCAGTATGGCCCAGTGTCCTCCCAGTGCCTCCCAGTGCCTCCCAGTGCCTCCCAGTGCCCCATAGCCTCCCCATAGCCCCTCCCAGTGCCTCCCAGTCCCTCCCCAGTGCCCCATAGCCCCCCCGTAGCCCCTCCCAGTGCCTCCCAGTGCCCCATAGCCCCCCCGTAGCCCCTCCCAGTTGCTCCCAGCCCCTCCCCAGTGCCCCATAGCCCCTCCCAGTCCCTCCCAGCCCCTCCCCCAGTGCCCCATAGCTCCCCCGGAGCCCCTCCCAGTACTTCCCAGTCCCTCCCCAGTGCCCCATAGCCCCTCCCAGTCCCTCCCAGTGCCTCCCAGTCCCTCCCCAGTGCCCCATAGCCCCCCCATAGCCCCTCCCAGTGCCTCCCAGTGCCCCATAGCCCCCCCATAGCCCCTCCCAGTTGCTCCAGTCCCTCCCCAGTGCCCCCATAGCCCCTCCCAGTCCCTCCCAGTGCCTCCCAGTCCCTCCCCAGTGCCCCATAGCCCCCCCCATAGCCCCTCCCAGTCCCTCCCAGTGCCTCCCAGTGCCCCATAGCCCCCCCATAGCCCCTCCCAGTTGCTCCCAGCCCCTCCCCAGTGCCCCATAGCCCCTCCCAGTCCCTCCCAGCCCCTCCCCAGTGCCCCATAGCTCCCCGTAGCCCCCCCCGTAGCCCCTCCCAGTACTTCCCAGTCCCTCCCCAGTGCCCCATAGCCCCTCCCAGTCCCTCCCAGTGCCTCCCAGTCCCTCCCCAGTGCCCCATAGCCCCCCCATAGCCCCTCCCAGTGCCTCCCAGTGCCCCATAGCCCCCCCATAGCCCCTCCCAGTTGCTCCCAGTCCCTCCCCAGTGCCCCATAGCCCCTCCCAGTCCCTCCCAGTGCCTCCCCAGTCCCTCCCCAGTGCCCCATAGCCCCCCCATAGCCCCTCCCAGTCCCTCCCAGTGCCTCCCAGTGCCCCATAGCCCCCCCATAGCCCCTCCCAGTTGCTCCCAGCCCCTCCCCAGTGCCCCATAGCCCCTCCCAGTCCCTCCCAGCCCCTCCCCAGTGCCCCATAGCTCCCCCGTAGCCCCCTCCCAGTACTTCCCAGTCCCTCCCCAGTGCCCCATAGCCCCTCCCAGTCCCTCCCAGTGCCTCCCAGTCCCTCCCCAGTGCCCCATAGCCCCCCATAGCCCCTCCCAGTGCCTCCCAGTGCCCCATAGCCCCCCCATAGCCCTTCCCAGTTGCTCCCAGCCCCTCCCCAGTGCCCCATAGCCCCTCCCAGTCCCTCCCCAGTGCCCCATAGCCCCCCCATAGCCCCTCCCAGTGCCTCCCAGTGCCCCATAGCCCCCCCGTAGCCCCTCCCAGTTGCTCCCAGTCCCTCCCCAGTGCCCCATAGCCCCTCCCAGTCCCTCCCAGTGCCTCCCAGTCCCTCCCCAGTGCCCCATAGCCCCCCCATAGCCCCTCCCAGTGCCTCCCAGTGCCCCATAGCCCCCCCATAGCCCCTCCCAGTTGCTCCCAGCCCCTCTCTAGTGCCCCGTAGCCCCTCCCAGTCCCTCCCAGTGCCTCCCAGTCCCTCCCCAGTGCCCCATAGCCCCCCCGTAGCCCCTCCCAGCCCCTCCCCAGTGCCCCATAGCCCCTCCCAGTCCCCCCCCAGTGCCTCCCAGTCCCTCCCCAGTGCCCCATAGCCCCTCCCAGTCCCTCCCAGTGCCTCCCAGTCCCTCCCCAGTGCCCCATAGCCCCCCCATAGCCCCTCCCAGTCCCTCCCAGTGCCTCCCAGTGCCCCATAGCCCCCCCATAGCCCCTCCCAGTTGCTCCCAACCCCTCTCTAGTGCCCCGTAGCCCCTCCCAGTCCCTCCCAGTGCCTCCCAGTCCCTCCCCAGTGCCCCATAGCCCCCCCGTAGCCCCTCCCAGCCCCTCCCCAGCGCCCCATAGCCCCTCCCAGTCCCCCCCAGTGCCTCCCAGTCCCTCCCCAGTGCCCCATAGCCCCTCCCAGTCCCTCCCAGTGCCTCCCAGTCCCTCCCCAGTGCCCCATAGCCCCCCCGTAGCCCCTCCCAGCCCCTCCCAGTGCCTCCCAGTCACTCCCCAGTGCCCCATAGCCACCCTGTAGCCCCTCCCAGCCCCTCCCCAGTGCCCCATAGCCCCTCCCAGTCCCCCCAGTGCCTCCCAGTCACTCCCCAGTGCCCCATAGCCACCCTGTAGCCCCTCCCAGCCCCTCCCCAGTGCCCCATAGCTGCCTCCCAGTGCCCCATAGCCCCCCCGTAGCCCCTCCCAGTCGCTCCCAGCCCCTCCCCAGTGCCCATAGCCCCTCCCAGTCCCTCCCCAGTGCCCCATAGCCCCCCCATAGCCCCTCCCAGTGCCTCCCAGTGCCCCGTAGCCCCCCGTAGCCCCTCCCAGTTGCTCCCAGCCCCTCCCCAGTGCCCCATAGCCCCTCCCAGTCCCTCCAGCCCCTCCCCAGTGCCCCATAGCCCCTCCCAGTCCCTCCCAGCCCCTCCCCAGTGCCCCATAGCCCCTCCCAGGCCCTCCCAGCCCTCCCCAGTGCCCCATAGCTCCCCCGTAGCCCCTCCCAGTGCTCCCAGTCCCCTCCCCAGTGCCCATAGCCCCTCCCAGTGCCTCCCAGTCCCTCCCCAGTGCCCCATAGCCCCCCCGTAGCCCCTCCCAGTGCCTCCCAGTGCCCCATAGCCCCCCCGTAGCCCCTCCAGTGCCCCCTAGCCCCCCCGTAGCCCCTCCCAGTGCCCCATAGCCCCCCCGTAGCCCCTCCCAGTGCCCCATAGCCCCCCCGTAGCCCCTCCCAGTGCCCCCTAGCCCCCCCGTAGCCCCTCCCCAGTGCCCCATAGCCCCCCGTAGCCCCTCCCAGCCCCTCCCCAGTGCCCCATAGCCCCTCCCAGTCCCCCCCAGTGCCCCCAGTGCCGCGCCCACCCGGGGGTGCAGGAAGGTGATGCCGTCGCGGTGGCCGGCCAGGAGGCCGACGGGGCGGGGCCGCCCCTCCCCCAGGCACCGGCGGTCCCAGGCCCGGCAGACGCCGTCGTCCCCCCCCGAGAGCAGCAGCTGCCCCCCCGCGTCCCCAGCGCCACCGCGTTGACGTCGTCCTCGTGCGCCTCCACCTGGGGGGGCGAGGGCGAGGTCAAGGGCAAGGGCAAGGTCATCTCTGGGTCAAGGGGGGGGGGCTGGGCCCTGTCGAGTGACCTTGACCCCAAGGGGAAACCTTGAACCCAGGGCAAGGCCTTGACCCCCGTCGACTGGCTTTGAGCCGTTGAGTGCTCTTGACCCCTGTAGGGTGACCTTGACCCCTATAGGGTAGCCTTGACCCCTATAGGGTGACCTTGACCCCTATAGGGTGACCTTGACCCCCCCAGGGTGGTCTTGACCCAGTAGCGTAACCTTGACCCCACAGGGTGACCTTGACCCCACAGGGTGCCCTTGACCCCCATAGGGTGACCTTGACCCCATAGGGTGACATTGACCCCATAGGATTCCCTTGACCCCACAGGGTGCCCTTGACCCCCATAGGGTGACCTTGACTTCATAGGGTGCCCTTGGTCCCCCTAGAGCGCCCTTGACCCCATAGAGTGCCCTTGACCCCCCTAGAATGCCCTTGACCCTCCTAGAGCACCCTTGACCCCCATAGGGTGCCCTTGACCCCTATAGCATGACCTTGACCCCCATAGGGTGCCCTTGACCCCTATAGCATGACCTTGACCCCCATAGGGTGCCCTTGACCCCCGTAGGATGCCCTTGACCCTCATAGGGTGACCTTGACCCCCCCTAGGGTGGCCTTGACCCCATCGAGTGGCCTTGAACCCAGGACAAGGCCTTGACCCCGCTGAGTGGCTTTGAGCCCATTGCGTGCTCTTGACCCCTATAGGGTGACCTTGACCCCCATAGGATGCCCCTGACCCCATAGCGTGACCTTGACCCCCACAGGGTGCCCTTGCTCTCCATAGGGTGCCCTTGACCCCCTAGAGGGTGACCTTAACTCCCATTGGGTGCCTTTGAGCTCCATAGGGTGACCTTGACCCCCCTAGGGTGGTGGCCTTGCTCTTGACCCCTGTAGGGTGACCTTGATCCCTACCGGGTGACCTTGACCTCTATAGAGTGACCTTCACCCCCCCCCCAGGTTGGTCTTGACCCCGTTGAGTGGTATTGACCCCTATAGGGTGCCCTTGACCCCCATAGGGTGCCCTTGAGCCCTATAGAGTGACCTTGACCCCCCCTAGGGTGGTCTTGACCCCGTGGAGTAGTCTTGACCCCCACAGGGTGCCTTTGACCCCCCCTAGAGTGCCCTTGACCCCTATAGGGTGACCTTGACCCCTATAGGGTGCCCTTGACCACCATAGAGTGCCCTTGACCCCTGTAGCATGACCTTGACCCCCATAGGGTGCCCTTGACCCCCCCTAGGGTGGTCTTGACCCTCCTAGAGCACCCTTGACCCCCATAGGGTGCCCTTGACCCTTGTAGCATGACCTTGACCCCCATAGGGTGCCCTTGACCCCCATAGGGTGCCCTTGACCCCTGTAGCATGACCTCGACCCCCATAGGGTGCCCTTGACCCCATAGCGTGACCTTGACCCCATAGGGTGCCCTTGACCCCCATAGGGTGCCCGTGACCCCATAGCGTGACCTTGACCCCCATAGGGTGCCCTTGACCCCCATAGGGTGCCCGTGACCCCATAGGGTGACCTTGACCCCCCATAGGCCGCCTTAGACGCCCCCCGACCCCAACCCTACGTCGCTATAGGCCGCCCCCTCCAAACCCCGCCCCTCCGAGCCCCGCCCAGCCCCAGGGCCCCGCCCATAAGCCCCATGGCCCCGCCCCCCAAGCCCCGCCCCGCCGTGGGGCTGACCCGTAGCGTGCGGCGTTGCACCTCCCGGTCGTAGATGTAAAGGCAGCCGTCATTGGCTCCCCCCACCACCTCCCGCCCATCCGGCCCCACGGCCAATGAGAAGACGGCGAAACGGCGTTCCTCCGGCCTGGGGGGCGGGGCCGCCGTGGGGCTGGGACCCCACGGCGACGCCGCCCCCACATACATATGCACACCCCGCCTGCCCCATAGCAAGCAGGATCTGCCCCATAGATCCCAGAGCCTGCCCCATAGCGCTGCCCCATAGCTCCCTCCTGCCCCATAGCCCTGCCCCCGCCCCATAGCCCCTCCCTCCTGCCCCATAGCTCGCTCCCAGCCCGTAGCCCCACCCTCCTGCCCCATAGCCCTGCCCCACAGCCCCCTCCTGCCCCATAGCCCTCCCCCGCCCCATAGCCCCTCCCTCCTGCCCCATAGCCCCGCCCCACAGCCCCCTCCTGCCCCATAGCCCTCCCCGCCCCATAGCCCCTCCCTCCTGCCCATAGCCCTGCCCCACAGCCCCCTCCTGCCCCATAGCCCTCCCCCCGCCCCATAGCCCCTCCCTCCTGCCCATAGCCCCGCCCCACAGCCCCCTCCTGCCCCATAGCCCTCCCCCGCCCCATAGCCCCTCCCTCCTGCCCCATAGCTCCGCCCCACAGCCCCCTCCCAGCCCCATAGCTCCTCCCAGCCCATAGCCCCTCCCACTGCCCCATAGCCCCACCCCACAGCCCCCTCCTGCCCCATAGCCCCCTCCCAGCCCCATAGCCCCTCCCTCCTGCCCCATAGCCCCCTCCTGCCCCATAGCTCGCTCCCAGCCCCATAGCCCCACCCTCCTGCCCCATAGCCCCACCTCACAGCCCCCTCCTGCCCCATAGCCCTCCCCCTGACCCACAGCCCCTCCCTCCTGCCCCATAGCCCTGCCCCACGACCCCTCCTGCCCCATAGCCCTCCCCCGCCCCATAGCCCCTCCCACTGCCCCATAGCTCTGCCCCACAGCTCCCTCCCAGCCCCATAGCCCCTCCCCACTGCCCCATAGCCCCACCCCACAGCCCCCTCCCAGCCCCATAGCCCCTCCCACTGCCCCATAGCCCCGCCCCACAGCCACCTCCTGCCCCATAGCCCCGCCCCCATAGCCCCGCCCCACAGCCCCCTCCTGCCCTATAGCCCCGCCCCCGCCCCCTAGCCCCGCCCCACAGCCCCCTCCCAGCCCCATAGCCCCTCCCACTGCCCCATAGCCCCACCCCACAGCCCCTCCCAGCCCCATAGCCCCTCCCACTGCCCCATAGCTCTGCCCCACAGCTCCCTCCCAGCCCCATAGCCCCTCCCACTGCCCCATAGCCCCACCCCACAGCCCCCTCCCAGCCCCATAGCCCCTCCCACTGCCCCATAGCCCCGCCCCACAGCCACCTCCTGCCCCATAGCCCCCGCCCATAGCCCCGCCCCACAGCCCCCTCCTGCCCTATAGCCCCGCCCCCCCGCCCCTAGCCCCGCCCCACAGCCCCCTCCCAGCCCCATAGCCCTCCCACTGCCCCATAGCCCCACCCCACAGCCCCCTCCCAGCCCCATAGCCCCTCCCACTGCCCCATAGCTCTGCCCCACAGCTCCCTCCCAGCCCCATAGCCCCTCCCACTGCCCCATAGCCCCACCCCACAGCCCCCTCCCAGCCCCATAGCCCCTCCCACTGCCCCATAGCCCCGCCCCACAGCCACCTCCTGCCCCATAGCCCCGCCCCATAGCCCACCCCCACAGCCCCCTCCTGCCCCATAGCCCCGCCCCACACCCCCTCCCAGCCCCATAGCCCCTCCCTCCTGCCCCATAGCCCCGCCCCACACCCCCTCCCAGCCCCATAGCCCCTCCCTCCTGCCCCATAGCCCCTCCCACAGCCCCCTCCTCCCCACAGCCCCGCCCCCCGCCCCCTAGCCCCGCCCCACAGCCCCCTCCCAGCCCCATAGCCCCTCCCACTGCCCCACAGCCCCGCCCCCTAGCCCCGCCCCACAGCCCCCTCCCAGCCCCCACAGCCCCGCCCCTAGCCCCGCCCCCAGCCCCGCCTACCGCAGGTCGAGGGCCGTGTGGTTGTCGCCGTCCCCGTAGATGTCATAGACGTGGACTGGGCGGGGCCGGGGGGAGGGGAGGGGCCTCGTCAGGCCACACCCCCTCGGCCACGCCCCCTCCCTTTCCCTTAAACCCCGCCCCCTCCCGGCCCCACCTCACACCCGGGGGGGGGGGGGGGGCAGCCCTCAGGCTCCGCCCCCACAGCGCAAACCCCGCCCCCTTGGCGCCAAGCCCCGCCCACAGCAAGCCCCTCCCCCTACGGCTTAAACCACGCCCCTACGGCCTAAGCCACGCCCCCAGGGCCATTCCGTCTCCATTATAGGGATGGGGGGGGCCCTCAAGCTCCGCCCCCACGGGTCAAGCTCCACCCCCAGCCTCAAGCCACGCCCCCTAGGGCCTAAGCCACGCCCCCATGGACTAAGCCACGCCCCCTAGGGCCTAAGCCACGCCCCCAGGGCCACTCCCCACTGCATTATAGGGACAGGGGAGGTCTCAAGCTCCGCCCTAACGCCTCAAGCCCCGCCCCCAGGGTTCAAGCCACGCCCCCAGCCTCAAGCCACGCCCTCCAGGGGCTAAGCCACGCCCCCGGGGGCTAAGCCACGCCCCCCTGGATATAATTCCTGCTGGATTATAGGGAAGGGGAGGGGCTCAAGCTCCGCCCCAACACCTCAGACTCCGCCCTAACACCTCAGGCTCCGCCCCCATGGCCTCAAGCCACGCCCCCATGGCCTCAAGCCACGCCCCCATGGCCTCAAGCCACGCCCCCAGGACCATTCCCTGCTGCGTTGTAGGGACAAGGGAGGTCTCAAGCTCCGCCCTAGCGCCTCAAGCCCCGCCCCCACGGTTCAAGCCCCGCCCCCAGCCTCAAGCCACGCCCCCCAGGGCCTAAGCCACGCCCCCAGGGCCGCTCCCAGCCGCCAAACCAAGCGGAATAGAGCGACGGGGGGGGGGGGGGGGGGGGGGGGGGGGGGAGGCTGAAGCCCCGCCCTAACGCCTCAAGCCCCGCCCTAAGCCCGCCCCAGCCTCAAGCCCCGCCCCCACCATCAAGCCCCGCCCCCCCCGAGCAAGCCCCCCGCA